>NW_009259032.1:2303326-2312231 GCF_000687185.1 Egretta garzetta | reverse complement strand
TTATCCAATATACAATTTTTAATTATATTAGTAAACAATCTATCAGAGACCTTAAAGATGAGCTTTACTTTTTTGCTCAAGAAGCCAAGAATTTCTGAGACCTAAGAGAGGATGCCAAGATTAACGTTACGTGGGCCATTTAAGCACGGAATAAGGAGAGCTGTGATGCAAAGCAGCAGACAATCTTTCCAGGCTGCACGTATCATTGCTAGGATACCCACAGACCAGCTATCGCACTTATGGGATTGTTTCGCATCGAGGCAAAAAAAGGCGTGGGGGGGGACACAAAGACCAGACCCGGGGCCTTGGATCTCTGTGCTCAGAGCCATAATTGGGGGATCTCAGGTCACGCTTCCTTTCTTTCTCACTATCACTTTGGACCAAAGGATCTGTCCTTCTGCTCTTCATTTCGGCACACTTCACAAAGGAGATCCCAGGGGGCAGGGGATGGTTTCTCACAAAACAGCCTTATTTTTGCGATCAGAGCTGTCTCCTGGAAGAGGTCGATTTTGCAGGGAGAGGAAGGACTGGAAGCTGGACTCCCTGGCAGTGCTCAGATCATTAAAATTCCCATTTAAAGAAACGCTACACTTTTCCTGAAACTGGGAGTAAAAAAAAGCAAGCATCCTGGCCAGTTCTTGGAAAGGCAGGGCCCATTCCCAATTAATTCTCTGTGTCACAAGGATGCTTAATTTCTAAGTTGTGCAGGCTGTCCACCCCTCACCTGAGCAGACACACCAAGGCCAGGGGAGCCAGTGTCTGGGGGCAAGGCTGAACCCTCTACATGCAGAGCGCTGTGACGGTGACACCTTTTTTATTCGGTTTCTGCTTCTGCTGTGTACCTTTCTGGAGGACCAAAATCACAGCACCAGCAGACTTCTTTTTTCCATCAGGACACCCATGGAATTCAGAGTGAAGGGCAGACCTGCACAAGGGCCTACTTGCTGATATAAAAATACCCAGGTCCAGTGAAGCCAGTGTCACCAGAGGCCAACAATGGTCTGGTGGATGTGAAATGAAACTCCTTGAAACAGTTGCTGCAAGAAAAATGAAGGCTTCCATATCCATGCTCCTTTATTTTTTAAAAGCACCCAGTTAAACCAGAACTTCAATGTAAAAATAAATTTCTCCCTTACCTTATAAGTGTGTACAAACTCATCACACAAGAAAAGGATACTATGCCCACACGAATCAAGTCTATCCCCTTTAAACCTACTTCACCTCCCCTTACTTGTATCTGTTTCTGTGTTTTCAGAACCCCCTCCCTGTTCACAACAAACACCTCTCCCTCTTTGTCTCTCTGCAACTCACATACTGGCTTGGATAGCTTTGCTCTACAACTTATCCCATATGTTTGCTTCCCTCAGAGTAGAACAGTTCTGCCCTTCCGCTCTTAATTTCCTAATAATTAGACAGACTGCGTAGCTCACCCTTTGTTAACCCCCCCACCACACACACAATGCCATGTGAATAGATTACTAATGGTCTTCTTTATCGTTATCATTTTCAGCCTCTATTCTATTAATGCTCTTGTTAGGTCATGTTAAATTGTTCTCTACAAAACGAGATAAACGGTCCCTTTCTTTTTGCCTCATTAAAAAAAATTAGATCAAGAAAAGCAGAGACAAAAAGAGAATAGGTCCCTGGCCATCCACTCCTCCCATCTTTGTGTGGAGGACAACTGTAGTCAGTTCTCAAAAAAAAAAAAAAAAAACAAACCCCAAAACAAACCATCATTCATGCAAATCTGAACCCCTTATTGTCCCTGAGGTCTAGTTTAAAGCCTTCGATAGTAACACCAGTTCTTTGGATCTATATTCTTCTATTTTAATGACAAAGCCTGTAAATACATGTATGCTAGCCTAACATTTTTAAGGCTGTTTTGCTGCAATGGACATTGAATCCTGGCTCATTCTGAATGACGGACACTGCAGTCTAGATGTGGTCTAGTTCGTGTGGTTTAGTCTTTTCATTATCTCCACCTTTTCTGTGGTGATACTGCATTTTGCAGCAAGCTGCATTTCCTATGCGTTTACCTCTTGTCCTTAAAAGCAACGGTTAAACCAGAGAATTTCCATGAAGGATCTGGCCGAGAAGACCAAAATCCCATTGATTCTGTCTGTTTGTTTGATTGCGCTGCTAGTCCCAAACAACGGCAGCTACAGTGAACCCTACTATCGCCATCATTTACATCTCTCCACAAGAACACCTCTTAAAACTAGCCGCGCTGGCTTTCCGAATTAGCATCTTTCAAAGGCACACGAACACCCAGTGGTACATCTGAGCCCGGGATCATGATCTGCCATCTGTGCAATTCCGAGCAGATCCGGGAGAGCTCCCAACTGCTCCCCTGGTTACCTTACCTACGCTCCCACTCCTAGAAGATGGGAAAGCTGCCCAGATGCACCACTCACAGGGCTCTCTTCAGACAAGGGCTCTCAGCTTTATGGAAGAGAAAATGCTTCCCCACCTTCACTTTATTCCCTTCATGTTTCATGCCAACACGTAGGCACGGAGTGGGTAGTTCCTAGCCCAGTATTTGCCAGATCAAAAACCTGTGTTTATGTATTTGAAAATTCATACAAACATTTAGCAAAAGAAAAAAAAAAAAGGGTGCATAAAACCTAAACCCTCCTTACTTCTTGTCAGTGCTGCCTCTGAATGGCTTGGGTAAAGGGACTGTCCTTTTATCATTCTTCTAGCCTTCTTTCAGGAAATGGCATTTTTCACCTGTAATGAAAAATCCTCCAAAGTCCTACCAAATCTCCCCCAGCAGACCCCCGGTAACCCAAGCCCGCAGTTGCTGTATTCTTCACCCTTTTCTTTTAAAGAGGGGAAAAAGAGGTTTCTGTTGTTCAGAACATCTCCCTCATCTCCAGAGGACCGACTGCACTTCTTTCCTTTCAGACTGCCAGAAAAGTCTCTCCAGAAGGACAACCTATCAGCTTATCGTTAAAAAACTAGCCATCATGGAAAAGGCACGCACGCAGGTGTGAAAGCAGGACATGTGCACACACCGTGTACTTTACTATCTACAAAAACATGAATAGGTAACTACGGGCTCTACATACCTAAGCCAAGTTTGCGGAGTACCATGGCCTTGGCGTCAATGCCAGCTTCACAAGCTGTTTTGAACCCAGCTGGCAGAGCTGCAGGGCTAACGCATGGAGAGCGAGGTAGGGTTGGGGGCTGCAAGCCTCCCTTCGGACGCCGATGCTGCCCGCGGCTGCTGCCACCCTCTTCTTGGGCTAGTTGTTACAGCAACTGCATCGCAAGACCACCTAGGAGTGCTTGCCATGAAGCAGGACCACCCCATGCTAGATCTGGGTAAACCCACCACTTCCCAGCCGCTGTCCATAGAATCATAGAATTGTTTAGGTTGGAAAAGATCTTTTAAGATCTTCGAGTCCAACCGTTAACCTAACCCTGCCGTCCACTAAACCACTTCTGAAGCACCAGCTACCTCACTCCCCTTAGGTTTTGCAGAAAGAAGTAGTTCCCTTTTCTTTTTCGTCTTTCTCACCTTGTTTGTTGTCAGATTAGTAAATAAACACATTTTGCATGAAATTAGAGTAATTAGTAAGAACTCTTTTCATGATTTGGCTTTAGTTCAGCCTTGAAAACTTGGTATGAAGTGGCTGGGGGCGTGGTTCGCTACTGGTTTTTGCTATTTTTCTCCACAGCATCTGGATTTCTTTCGGAAAACAGGCTCCCTGGCACAAAACAGTTTGCCATACCTTCTCACTTACTATAAAAACAGACAGAAAAGGACTGCCGCACAAATCTGCCATTACATGACTTGTCATCCCTCCACTTCCATTCTCAAGCCTGAGGAAAGCCATCCCTGCTCGTGCCTGGCCACAGATCCATCACCCTAAACATCTCTATTGCTCCTGGTTGAAATGCAATTTCGCAAAGCTCACTTCGTTAACGGGGCTCCCAAAACGCCAGGACACATGTTGAGCACTGTCAGCCCCTCTGACTTTTGAAATACGCCTTTGCACAGGGTATCTTTCAAAACAATAAATCCTGAATATTGAAGAGTCAGCAGCAGGGTAAGAAAAAGCAAGCTTCCCATAGCCAGTGGTTACAGCATAGGGGCTTATTGCTTCTTTCTTGAACTTGCAGAAATGCACTTGAGTGTTTTAGAAAAAAACAGGAGGCGAGGGTGTTGCCAAAAGTCAGTGATGGAGTTAACGGCTGCTTTGTTCATTACCGAAATTTGACTCTGAATCATTTGTTGGCCCCAAACAACCCCCCCGGTCAAGCCGTGCGAGGGAGCGGTGGAGGCCCAGGGAGCGCCGCGGGCCTGTGCACAGGCTGGGGCAGGGGGGCAAACAAGAGGCTGATTCAGAGGAACTGGAAGGGATCCCAGAAAAACAAACGGTGGAAACACTTCAGCCACCGAGCCGGGACTTCAGCAAGCCTCTCAAAAGGGGGCGTTGGTACAGCCAGCTCTCGGCAAAGGCTACTAGCGAGCCACAGGGCCAGCACCAGCCCTGCCACCCGTGAGCGTGCCGCCTCCTCTTCGGGGCGTCTTCTTTCACAGTTTCCAGCGTGTGAAACACATGCAGAGCGGTGAAACATCAGGCTGCCTGGCTGCCAGGCTCATCCACCGGTATGTCACATTTGGGGTGTACTCATGGGAAACCGCTTCCTCATTTCCCTCCATAGGAAGTGAAGCAGCCCCACCGCCTCAAGAATAATTTATTGTCATTAATAATAATACACTGATATAGAACTTTTCATCCCAAAGGATCAAAAAAGCAATTTACAGTCTGAAAGCAATTTTCAGAGCGGAATAGTTTGTGCTTTAAGGCACATGCTGCAGCAGCACCCGAGCGTGCCCGCTGCGCCAGCCCGAGTGCTGCGCAGGGAGGAGGTGTGCCACGCCGCCGCCTCGGCCAACACCTCCCCAGCACCCCAGGGAGAAGAAAGGGTGGCAACGGGAGAGCTAAATGCAGCGGGGGATGCAAAGCCCTCGGCTCTACTGGATTCAGTGGGATGAAGCCACTAAAGGCCACACTCCCCCTCCCTTCTGGGCAGGGGAAAGAACCCTCCATGTGCGAATCGGTGCAAAAGGAAGCAGCGATGGACCAAGTAATGGAGGTTTGAGAAAGGAAAGGAGGGTGAAAGCAGCCCAGAGAGAGACCAGCGGTTCCTGCACTCATGCTGCCTTTGCTGCCCAAAGCTAAGACGCAGCGCTTGCTGGACATCACTAGTTAAAACATCAGTATGCCCTTGATGCTTTTGTATCTCTCAGGCTGGAAAAAAAACAGGCAGCCACAAGAACTACCTTTAGTCGCGATTTCACATTGCAACCTGTGTGCCAAGTCTCTCTTGCACAGCACACTCTGACTTAAAAAAAAAATTGGGCAAAATTTGAGAAAATATAAAGTCGCACAAATATTTTAGCAAGTTTGTACAGTTTTACAGTAAGGTATTTCTTCTGTATACCTTCTATATCTACCTTCGCTTAGCGCTTAATGCACAAGCTGGAGAGATAAAAATGTAACTTTTGCTTAATGGCCACACAGAGGAAAGGACAATGCATCTCTCCAGGGAGAGTTGGTCGCATATGGAATTTTTCACCATAGGTCACTAATTCAAATCTAACCTACTTTACTAGTGACTCAGCTGTATTAGTGTCTACTGTTGCTTGGTGGCTTACAAGTAAAATAATTTTTCCATCTCAGATGAGTTCTTTGCACATGCTAGTCTCCACATCATATATATCTTGCAAAATAGCCAGCTGCAGCGAGGAGGCCGAGGGCCAAAGGAATGAAGAGGGTCTCCCTTCCCAGCTGATCTGTGTGGATCTGGACTGGAAGGTGGCATCTCCTTCCTCCTGGCATGACCCTGGCACACATCTTCTTCCAGTCTCCCTTCTGAGCTCTCTTTCTTTATTTTTTTATTTACCTAATCCTCTTCTTTGGCCTTCTGCTTTTACAATGCAAGTACACTTTCAGGTCTGTGATTTTAGAAAAAAAAAAATCTAACCAACCAACCCTGTCAGCACTTCCTCTCATCGTGAACTACAGAACCCTATCCTCCATGTCTCACCCCTTAGCTTGTTAGGAACACAGTTCATATAGGAGCTCAGAAATTAAAACAGTCGAAATGGGGTTAGAGGATGAGGTCAGGTGGTGAAATCCCCATTGCTATTCAACGCAGCTAGTTTTCATTTCGGTGAAGTGGTGCTAAAAATAGGTCTGAGTATGAAGCATTGTCAGTTCCAAGACTCCTATCACTGCTAACCCTGGGAATTAGTTTATGAATTTTCGTAGTGCAGATAGAGCCTTAAAAACACACTTCTGTAATCTTCTTTGGAAAAGAAGAAAGAAAAGGGGGAAGGGGAAAAAAAAAAAAAAAAAAGAGAAACCATGTCGAATATTTATAGAGCCATGAATCTGTTTACCTGGAGGGTAAGATAAACAAGTATGCCATATATCAGGTTGTATTCTGGAATGGAAGACTCTACTGTTCTTTGCATACTATCCAGCTTGCATCCATGAATTCTTTTACAAGACTATACTGAAATTTTCATTAAGCATTTGGGGATTTAAGGAATCATTTGTGTGTATTAAAATCAATATTAACTTGTATTGTTCACTGGCAAGTCACTCTAATAGCATTATACAAAATGTTTGCAACCATACTGAATGAGTGATGATAGTATAAACCAGTTTTGAGAAAACTTTGATTGCATTAAGTGCAGGGTTGTTATTTTAGTCTTAAACAGTCTTTACCAGCATCAAAGGGATATAATTGAAATACGTTGCAATGATTTCAAACGTTGATGGCTGCTGACATATGATTTTACAAACATGCAGACAGAAATTAGGGTAGCACAGGCTATTACGTCTACAAATAAACTTTTAAGCAATTTAGGAATACATTAAAGGAAGGCAGAACACTCAGAGGACCAAGCAGCTGACTCCCACAGCTTCTGATGAACAGGTAATGACAGACAGTGCAGCACAGCAAGAGCATGCTGGCAGCCAGCAGAGAGGGTCTGGAAAAGCCAACAGCCTCCCCACCCCCAAATCATTACCGGTCAGACTTGTAAAGCCAGCATCCTGCCTGCACTGCACAGCCACGGAACTCCCAGGGAACTTTCGGGGTTTGACCACCAGCTTCCGTGTCGGTCGAAGCCTTTCACCCCTGCCTTGCCGAGCCCTGGGCCTGAGTGGGTCCCTGTCCTTCCTGGGACGGGACAGCGCTCCACACACGTGTCCCTAAAACTCCTGAATGTCAAGTCTTGCTCTGCTGTGAGTACCCCGTGTGACATTTAACACGAGTGCAAGCTGGGGCCTCCTGTCGTAACAGGGACAGCGACGCTTCCCCTGCCTTGCAGTGGAAAGGGAAGAACCAACTGCTTCCTTTAAGGATGCAAAGCCTTGAGCGTTTCCCAATATTACGTTCAAAGCATACTGTCACCACAGTGCCGATAGAGAAACTCTGTTTTCACTGCAGTAGGATGGAAATTACTTTCTGAATTTGTGCATTCCTCATTATTGTATATGTGTGTGTGTATCTACGTATATAAATATATTTATATATAGATACAAAATCTCCAAGAGCATCTGAAAGGAGCAGAAGAGATGAGTGTCTTTCTCTACATGCTGACCAGGGACTGGCACATCCCCTCTACAAGAGTCCCATCAGGAGCCACCCTAAGCACCCTCTTCCACTTTTGGGTCTTCCTTTCTGGGCTAGCCAGTCAACAGGGATGCTAAGTAACCGCTGCCCAACACTCCTCTACACTGTTCTTCGCCAGCATGGTCCTTATGCCTCCTCACAGTATGAACACAACTTACAAAAACTTTATTATTTTTGATGCAGTCGCATTTTGTATGATATACAAATATGTGGGTTTGTTTAAAAAAAAAAAAAAAAAAAAAAGAAGATTATTTCCAGGGGCTAGAGGTTTTTATACTGGCTTATGGTATATGCTGCTGAGATATGTATTTTACATAAAATTAATGATCGGTTATTTCACCTTGTTTTTAAATCTAGGCTTCTCTGAGTTTGTCTCAAAGGAATAAACAAAACTCCTTCCCCAAATTATTAACAAGTAATATATACTGTGGCCAGATTTTCAGAGCGCTCTAAATCGCACGGTAACGTTGATTTGAATGTGGTTACAGCAGTTTACATCACTGCAAGACCTGACTGAAATGAATATTTCAGGCAGTTTAGTAATACTGGTACAGGCTGTTCCCACTTGTTTATTTAATAGCCAAAGTTAAGTGTAAATTTGCAAATAATAAATGTGTTAATGGCTATATTTATATGCACATGCTTCTATCAAAACTTCTAACGAGGCCTGAAGCACAATAATAAACCGGCATGAAAGCTGAATATGCAAGGCAAGACATCTTGCCACACTCAGCCACGAATGCAGGCGCTTCCAGAGAAAGCAGAGCCAGGCGGGTGGGATGAAAGGGCAGATTTGGGGGGGGGGGGGGGCATACAGACTACGGTGTGTTTTAGAAGCACCATACGGTGTGTTTTGGAAGCACCATAGCCTCCCACCGCAGCAGTCATCTTGTGGTCCAGCACTGGCTGCAGTAGGGGTAGGAGGGGTTGGCACTGGGGTGGCTGCCTCAGATTAAATCATGCATCGTTCTACACTAAATATGGGACAGGATGAAAAAGACAGACATATTTACATTACCCATATAGATCTAGCTTCAAAATATCGTTCTGATATTAGTTGTATGGGAAGGCTTCTCAAAGACCTGTTACCTGTGAAAACAAAGCTCCCAACATCTCAGACCACAAGATCCCAATTGCACAGGCAGGCAGTAATCCTTGCAGCCTTTTCAGTTAAGTAAAGCTTTATCTCGTCATTAGAAAATTAAATCAAAGCATGTACTTATGCTTAAGTGAACAGCAAGGG
>NW_009259032.1:2281965-2303282 GCF_000687185.1 Egretta garzetta | reverse complement strand
AAGCCATTGCATCCACACTCACAGGTGTTGCCAGCCCCACAAACAACTGCATTTCTCAAATCCTAAAGAAAGGACCCGGCGTTTCGCAGTCGTTATGACTACGGTAGCACCTTAACTTCTTTTAGAAAGTTACAAGGTACACGGCGGAATGTGAAATATGAAAGGAGTACCTCACCCAGTTGTTTTGGGTTTTTTTTTTAACTGTTAAAGGTGACTGGAAATTGCCATTAGAACATCCACACGGGTGAATCCGAAGTGCACATGCAAAAATAAGACGACCAAATCTTCAGTCCCTACTATCTTTCCCAGGTTTTCAAAGCCTCTGACTCACTGAGTGTAAGGGATTGACTGCAACAGTCGTAAGCTTCGTTTTTAATCGTGGCGGGAGCCGTTTCACGGGGACCGAGCGGAAGCAGCACAGCGCTTTAAATGTTTAACGCGTTTCTCAACCCTAGAGCTTCACCAGAAGGCCAGCAAGGCAGCCGAACATTCCTCAAAGCAACGGGTGCATAAAATGGCATCTCCCCCTCCGAACCAGCCCCTTCCGCTCCGCTCCCCTCCGGCTCCCGGGCAGGGCTGCTGCAGGGGCAAGGAACGGCTAATTACTGCGTTTTTAATTACTATTTACCCAGGTACAGTCGTTGCTCTGTCTGTCCTGCTTTCTCCTCTCCCCTTCCCAGCGTGAGAATTTGGTCCGGCAGCGACTCATACCCGAAGTTTAAAAATGGGGGGGGGGGGGGGGATTTTGCTGAAATTGCATCGTGCAACTCTGTAGCAGCATAACGTAGACAACCTCAACAATGAATGACAAATAACTGCTTTCATTTCAGAAGGATGTTAAAAGCCCAGGTACGTTAGCAGAATCAAGTCAGTGTGCCCCGAACTTGATGTAATGTACTCCGAGACCGGCCTTAGCATTTTCATAACTCAATTTGCCTCTGCTCTGACAGAGATGTATAGTATTGATATGCAAAGAAGAAAAGCGGTTGTGTTGGTGTCAGGGACAATTAAGGTCTGTGCTCCCGTGCCCATTAGCCGAGCGATCTGGAGCTGCTGGAAAGGTTTAGTCATTCCTGGGGGGGATAAAGGACATAGATACTCTGGAGATATTGATCGAGAAGGACACAAACGGTAGCTAGGACGGTTTTTCAGTGACACAGAAGTTAATGATTTAGTGATTCATACACGAAAAGCTGCCTTGCCACCTTTGGTAATTGTTTACATTGCAGATAGTGCCACATGAAGTGACCCTGTCAAATTAGCAGAAGCCCAGAGCACCGTACAGCAGGTAACTCGCTGGCAAATTACAGAGGTGAGTTGATCAGTAAGTGAATCTACACACACACAACACACACACACAGAGTGTTTCACCCTCGCTGAGCACAATTTCTAGGAGCTCTTTTTAAGACAGACTAGTTCAGCACTGGATTCCTGTTCTGCTCATCCCACCCCTTGGTGAAAGATCCCAGGAAGCCCAGCTCCAACTTTCTAACAGACAAGAAGATTAAATCCCACTGCCCTTCTTTTTCTCTACAAACATCAAGTACAAAAGCAAAATTAAGAGACAAAACCTTAGAGCAATCCTTCCTGGGATCAACAGGAGAAGCCGGGGAAGGGCAATTGCTGGGGAACCACAATGCTGTAGCAGAGCACAGTTGCTCCCCAATTTGCTGGCTGGCTGCAAGCACAGCAAAGCAAATGCAAGTGTGAACCGAGCTCCCAAAGAGTAAGAAATGGGCTCAGCTGCAGGATTATAGGCCTCGAGAGACTGTTAATGGGCTGCAGAGTCTGTCACCTGCAGGCTACTGTTCGGCTCAAATTCACCCTGGCTGAAAGTTTTCGCCAGATGATGACTTGCTGGTGGTCTGTCTGGAATAAGCAGATGCCTTCCTATCTGCCTTAAAACCAGCTCTTCTCATTCACACTAACTTTGTTATTCTGTCTGGTTTACGCTTTCTTCTTTACCTACACTGGGGTGGTTGGGGTTTTCATGCCTATCTAGTAAATTCAAAAAACTGGTGTGGGGAGGACACTTTTTGAAGCAGTGCTGTTTAACTTTGCTCAGTAAAGCCAATGGCCTGTGTATACAAAGGCACCACTCTTGATGATGCTACAGGAAAAAGTATGTGAAAGACTTTGTCCTCCCTGTTTAGAAACAGCTGGGTTTTGCAACTGGATGTTTAACGTGTTTCCCACCACATGGTAAAACTCTACACAAGGCAAAGCAGAGCAGCTTTACGAGAAGCGTGGCTGAGCATCTTCCCCCCACCTTGCCCCAGGGGGAAAAGAAATTATCATTTTATATTAACACATCCACAGGGATTTGTAGCTTTTCCACTAAAGTGTTCAACATGAACAATATATTTCACGGTCTCCATGTTTTTAACACACTTTTGTGATGGAACCACCCTGTTCTCCTTGAAGCTAAAGGAAGCGTCACTGTTTAGACCAGTTACATTTGCTACGTCCTGAAATATGTACATATATCAGACCACGTTGCTTCCCAGCACCCACCACACCTCCCTCTGAAATGCAGTAATTTATGAAGCTCTCTAAGCAACAAGCTCAAGTGGGACTCAAACATTTTTCCTAAACACTTCTAATTATTTACACTTAACTCGCTGGTGTGACTCCAGTTTCGTTTCAGTGGCGTTTTACCTGTGCAAAACTAAAGTACCATTGGAGGTAATCAGGCCCGAGACTTTTAAAGTCCCATCCTGGTTTCATGAGGGATCAGTTAAGGTATCTCAGGAGCACTGGGTACTCAATGTATTCCTTTTTCTTAAACCTAATTTAAGAAAATCTGTTAGCTAAACACAGAACTTCTTTGAGGTGGGTTACTCATATCCTCATCCCTCCCCTTGAAAATGTACAGTGCTAAGCACATAAATCATACTGAACATTACCAATCTAAAAGGAAGTGACAGATGACTGTGACTGCCATTAAATGTTTATTGCATCCCTGCCATGTAATGCAATTAGATGGCAAGGAACATGTAATGTGTATTGCTCTGGTGGGAGAATGGAGAAATTATTGGATTTTCTCTTTTAATCTATTTATATCTTGCAGTGGGGGCATTAGGCAGATTAAGCTAGAGACACTGCCCCCATTCAGTATGCTAAGTAGTGTTTGTCACTCATTGCATTATACAGCAATAACAGCTGTAAGAGTCCTGCACGTTGCGATAACACCAAATCAGAGGGAAAATGGCTGAAGAAGTCTTCTGCTACCAAAGTACTCTCTTAGTACCTATTCTTAAGTGCTTCTTACAGAGGGACCTGGACAGGCTGGATCGATGGGCCGAGGCCAACTGTATGAGG
The DNA here is from genome assembly GCF_000687185.1 of Egretta garzetta. Taxonomy (NCBI): domain Eukaryota; kingdom Metazoa; phylum Chordata; class Aves; order Pelecaniformes; family Ardeidae; genus Egretta; species Egretta garzetta. Next base: position 2,299,961 of record NW_009259032.1, on the reverse strand, counting down.
TTCAACAAGGCTCAGTGCTGGGTCCTGCGCTTGGGTCACAACAACCCCATGCAATGCTACAGGCTTGGGGATGAGTGGCTGGAGAGCTGCCCGGCAAAAAAGGACCTGGGGGTGTTGGTCACCAGCTATCTGAATACGAGTATTGGCCAAGGTGGCATCCTGGCTTGTCTCAGGAATAGTGTGGCCAGCAGGAGTAGGGAAGCAATCATCCCCCTGTATTCAGCACTGGTGAGGCCGCACCTCAAATACTGTGTTCAGTTTTGGGCCCCTCACTACAAGAAGGACATTGAGGAGCTGGAGCACGTCCAGAAAAGGGCAAGGAAGCTGGTAAAAGGTCTGGAGCACAAGTCTGACAAGGAACGTCTGAGGGAACGGGGGTTGTTTAGCCTGGAGAAGAGGAGGCTGAGGGGAGACCTTATCACCCTCTACAACTGCCTGAAAGGAGGCTGTAGCGAGGTGGGGGTCGGCCTCTTCTCCCTGGTGACGGATGATAAGATGAGGGGAAATGGCCTCAAGTTGTGCCAGGGCAGGTTTAGATTGGTCATTAGGAAAAATTTCTTCACCAAAAGGGTTGTCAAGCATCAGACCAGGCTGCCCAGGGCAGTGGTAGAGTCCCCATCCCTGGAGGGATTTAAAAGGCATGTAGATGTGGTGCTTAGGCCAACCTAAACGATCCTATGATTCTCTCAAGTAAGGGGCAAAATCCCCTAAAAACCAAAAAATCTCCAACTCCAGTTATTTATTTCTTTCTAGGGACTGGTGCTTACAAGAGTATTAACCTGCAATGTCTTGCTTTAATAAAATACCACTGTGCTCCTTCAACAGTGCTTTACATGCAGGTAGCTCTTCAGCCTCTGCTGAGGCTGAAAACTTCAAAGCTTAATGAACTCAGCTTCATGGTAGCTTCTGGAGGTCAGCAAGTTAAAAAGGATCTTCATGTTAAAGTGGGGACATGAAGCCATTAGAAGGTACAAGTACAAAATAACAAATGAACAGAGAAACCAGCAAGACTCGACACACTGTTCCAGCTTTGCTGTCAATGCACACCCTTCATCATTCAAAAATTATACCTCGTTATCCCCGCAAACTCCAGCTCAGACCCTGTATTTTTCTCAGGCACTTCTGACTGAATTCGCAGCCTGGCTTCTGCAGCAGGCTCTGCTGGGGCAGAGGGGTGCTCACTTGGCTACGGCTTCAGCCACACCGTAGCCCTGGGACTGCATCCCACTCTGTGGTGGTCCGATCCCTGCAGTCTCAAAGGCTCGCTATGGATCTGTCAGTAGGTGGTTTTTTCCAAAAGTTAATTAATCCTTTGAACATCTGATCTCAAAACTGTCCTCACAATTTTGCTAATTCAGGGTTCCTCAGCAGATTTCTAGGGTTTCCTGACTCAAACCTAGCGATGGCTGCTAATGACAAGCTAAGTGGCCAGCTGTGGCTCCTTAACACAACCTCACGTAACTGCCGCTGTGACATTCTTCTCCTCCAGCCCTTGTGTGCATTCGTCTGAGGCAATGGATAGGTAGCTCGAGAAACCAATGGCCTTTGTTCACACACAGATAGATTTAACGTGGTCAGGAGCGATGCAAGGCTTCTCCAAGACATCCTCCTGGTGCACTTTCATTCTACACTGTAGCAGCACCATTAAAAGTCTATCTTTCTCAGAGGGTTAACTCAACACTTGCTCCCCATATTTGAGCACTGGGCTTAGCCCAGCACAGCCCCTGGTGCCTACATGGTTTTCCTGAGCCCATGTCACCTCACTTTTGCTCTGCATGTGCAGGAGCATGTCTGGGGCTTCTGAAGCCCTGTTCCACTCCTCTTCACGCTGCAATAAGCTCTGCTGCAGTTTCCTAGAAAACCACGAGAGGAGGTAGCCATGGGCCTGGGCACGTGGCAGAAGGCACTGAAAGACTCCCTCCTCCTTACGTGACAGCCCGCATCCTCTATAGACACATACCAGGGGAAATGAAACTGAACCCCTATGCAGAGCCATGGCTGCCAACCCAGCTCCATAGTACAAACAGTATCACTTATTTCGTTAACTGCTTCAAACAGCTTTATCTTCAGTCCTACGGCTCTCTAACCGCCTCATCTCCCCCGGCCCCTTGTGCAAGTCACCGTGCCGCAATCACAGCCACGACTAGCACCCAACAGCCTTGAATCTTCTCAAAAGGGTGTGCGGCTTTGCATTTGGTGACAGAATTTGCAGCCCTGCTAGCACTGAACGTGGCGGCAGCTCGCATGCAGAAGGACTCAAGCTGCCGTTCTCACTGATCACTGATGCTTGGGGTAACACTTTGAACTGCTGCCACCTCCTTCAGTACAAAAAGCCAAGCAGTGAAGTCTATGCAAAGAAAGCTCCATGCCACTCCATCTCTGTCGGATGGGCTGGCAGCACTGTATTACTCTTCCTGCAGCTGCCGTACGTGATATTTCAGGGGGATTAAAGACACTCCACTTGAGTAACAGGTCTAGGCCAGAAACTCAGAAAACAACGAGGACTGTTCTGAACTCCCCGCTTGGCCTGAGGAATTGGAGAGCCATGACTAAACTGAGCTTCAACTCAAAACTCTCATTTATACCTTAAGAAACTAACAGGAGGAAAGACCTTCCATGGAGCCTTCTGGAGCTCTCCAAGATTAAAGGATCATAAGGGTGGAGAGCTCCTCTCCTGGGGTGGGCAATTACCAGGTGAGACCATTAAGTGCCCAGCAAAGTCTGGACCATTCTGCTCGTTTCCAAGGGCTTTGCAGCAATTCAGTTTTCAGGCTTTTTCCTTTGTCAGGTGAAATATTTGAATTGCTCTGCCTGTTGATGGGATATATATTCACAATGAAAATCCCAGTCCGTCCCACACTGTTATTTTTACATTGAGCATAGGAACGCTAAAAGTTTCTGACTGACACCTTTTCATTAAAGGGAAAAAAACCTGCACACATCTATCAAATCTCTAGATGTAATAATGTAATATGATTATTGCTAAAAATAAGATCAATTTATGTTACAAAAATCAATTCTAGCAATTTCCACTGCTAGATATATTGCTTTTATGCCCTTTTGTGTATAGTACTTCAACTAACTGAAAACTGACACTCAAAAGTTCTCATATGAACAGCTTAGCTTTTCAAGAAACTCATGTGAAAAAAAAAAAAAAAAGAAAAAGAAAAAGTATTCTCTCAAGCTATTAAAGTGGACCAAATGGAGCCCTCCTGGAAAGGCCGTAATGTGGAGTCAGTAGTCAACGGCTGCAGTTGTTTGTACTCAAGCAGAAGCTGTCCACGCAGAAAAGCTGGGTCCCCTTGTATTTCCTAGGGCTACAGTAATTCGATGGCAGGTAACGAATCTGTAAGCTATACTGGCAAAGCATATATTCTCCTGAATTAAGACAAAGGAAACTCATTCTGCCTGCCTCTCAAATTTGGGAGATTAACAGCATTACGAAGGGAAGATTTTATTACTACATGTAAATCAGGCTTGGAAAACCAAAGAGTGGAATAATGCTTCATCCCCCTACAGAGCCAGTTGAACACCACTTTGCGAATTGGCAAGTCGTTGCATTTTGATCTCTTTTGGTACTGCAGAGCATCTGCAAACCAGTCATGCTATCTGATAATCTTTTTGGTATTTGATAATACAGTACTAAAGGCACAAGTGAACAAAAGGCAGCCAGGGAATTATTTGTGAATTATACAATATTGGTATTCAGTAATTAAGCCTTAGAATTAGTTGGGAGAGGAGGGTATTAGACTTCAAAATTGCTCTACTGAGTACAATATTTGTCTTCAATGTCAAACACATTTATTCAACTGAATCATGCAGATCTGCTTCCAAGCTTTGAGACTTTATGCCTACTGAAGGGCTTGAAAATGACTGACTCCAGCTGAAGATGAAAGCGTTTACCATACACTCACGGTTGAATCCCCAATCCCCTTTCATTCCCCCAACTTCAGCAGCCAGGCAGGACTGCAAGAATTAAATCCCTATTCTTTATGTACAGGAATATCCTGGTTTATATAATCTCATGTAAGAAATATTTACTTCCCTGACTCCTTGTTTGACAGTAGGCTTCTGTAGGTAAATGTTTACTGTATATTCAATCTTGTTTCTACTGAAGCCAGTTTATTTAAATCCCACTAACTTCACATAGAGGTGTCAGACAGTAAATGTTTGTTATAGACAGCTAAAATGGAGTGATTTACATCTTACAAAGGAGTTATCTATTAGAGCATAGATTTAACTGAAAACAAAAGCAATTATGGGCAAAGAGAGGAATTTCATTGTGAAACTGATGCGAGGGACTATAAAACATCTGGAAGATGTTAGCGACTGCACTGGCTGTAATCACAGAGCGTGCTATCTCCGCCCGGAGAGCTGCTTCTCCTTGACTTAAAGGGGAAAAAGTCAAGGGAGATAGCGGCTGCGTTGTTACCCAGCGCACGCTGGCACTCCTCGTGCAAGCACTGATAAAATACCTGAGGGAGGCTCTGGCTCTGCTAGTTCTCCAAAGGGGAGACAGACAGCCTAAGCTCCTTTCCGCCAGGTCTGAGTGTCACCACTGACAGTCGACTCAAGAAACACGGCGCGTGCTCAATCCCAGCACGCCCAGTGCTGCACGGCCTCCCACCGCTTATCGCCCCTGCGGATGCCTTCAGGAGGGAGGAACCGCTCTCTCCTTCTGAATTACCCTCATTCTCTTCCAGTCCCATCCCATCCCCCCTGCCTTTCAAAAAGAAGAGGTTTATGTGAAATCTTGCAGATTTTACTATTTTAATTATTTTTTTTCCCCTTTAGAGAGATTTTAAATGCTCGGACATTTTTCCCCTAACAAGTATTATAAAAGAAGAGTGTGCATTCAGGTAAAATGCCTAGCGTGATGGCAGAGGTAGAATGCGATGGAAGAAATCGTTACAACTGGAGTGGGAGAGCACACTAACGTGTCTCAGTTGCTTTTGTCTCTCCTCTCCTCCAATTTTCTCCTGTGTCCTCAGGGGTACAAAATCAAGCGGGCTGAAAAATCATCACACGCTCATCCTGTTCTGAAAGGCAAACTGTGCTCTGCCATTGAAACATCATTTTGGTTGTGGGGTTTTTTTAAAAGTAGAAGCGCATTGTGAAAGCATCCCGTACAGGGCTGGTTCACTTGTAGCTTCACGTTGGTGTTCCCTGAACTCACCGGGTCAAGTCCTGTCCCTGCTGGCATTAACGGAGGTCTTTCCACCGGCTGCTGCAGAGGCAGGGTTTGACCCCTGCTGAGCCCTTCCTCCCCTTCGCCCCATCACCCCCGCTTCAGGTACCAGCCCCGCTTCACAAAACTTCTCAACTCTACCTGCGCCAGGCTACTGGTGTTCCTTGTAACTTGTTTCGTAAGATAAATCTGCCTTTTATGCGCAGTGTTAAGTCAAAGGTGATAACAGAGCTGTTCAGATTTATGTTTCCCAAAACCTGGTAACTCAGACGTGCATTTTGAAATAACCACAGTAATTCTGATTGGCGCTGAGACATGGCAGCAAGAAGATAAACTAGTGGCAAAAAATGAATTACCACTGTCTTCTTCACAAGTTATATACCGCCTTATTCCTTTCTTAGTCTTATTTACAATCTGATCTGAATATTATTCAGCTATGTTTGCTGTTTGCCAGTATTCACGGAATTATTTTCATGGAAAATTCTAATGTATGCTTTACTCTCAAACTCTTTGTGTTGGCAATATACCATTTCACCTGGCAAGGCATACAAGATATTAAGAGCCATTCCTGTTTCCTAGCGCTAGAAAACAGTAAATTATAAGTATGCTGCTGACACCCCTCTGATACGCGATACATTTTTAATACAAGTTTTCAGACAAATGATCAATCACACCACAACTCAACGGACTTTAAGGATTCACAAATAGTTTCAATACTACCTTATCCAGACGCTGAAAAATAGCGGCGAGGATGACCGAAAGAGTCACAGAAATGAAAACTAGTGACATACTGACAAATATGCTAATCCGCATTAACACTTCTGTTTGCTCTGGGAGATAAAAGGCATTACAACTAATGACAGCATCAACCTTATCAACAGCGTCCAGAGAAGCAACAAAATATTTGGATAGCTGTTGGGACAGCTTCTGAAAATAGTCTGCAGAATTTGGCCAGAAACTTTTAAAAAGAGGTTGCTGGGGGTGGGGTTTTTTGGGAGATAGGCTGGACTCCTGACTTGCAGGACCACCGCCAGCGGCAAACCTGCTGCTCTGTCAGGACTGACCTTCAAAATGATGTGGAGAAACAAAATACGACAATGAAAAGCATGCAAATTAACTGAAGGTTTTAGAAACTTCAAAAAGATTCAAATTAAATTGCAGAATATTTGGAAAAAGTGTGGGGAGGAAGGAGCTGGGAAACAAGGCAGAGTTTAACTTTTGAGAATTGTTTCATGCAGTCACAGAAGAAGAAATTGGAAGGAAAGGCCATGGCTATGCTAGAGCAAATTTAACATGCTTTAACATGTTTCTCCTTTCATTTGTTTTATGTGAGAAGAGACAGCTAAAATGGATGTTATTTAAATACGCAGCAGAGAACAAATCCTAGAGGCATGTCTTTTAAAAAAGGAAGGAAAAATGCCAGTTCTCAATTACACGTTTTCACTGGTCAAGGTTACGTACAAAATAGTTTACACAACACCCCAGCGTTGCCTGCACGTATTTCTGTAGTCAGAGAGCAAGCCAACAGCAGAACTATTTTGGCCGGGAGACTCAAAATGACTGGAGGGCCCTGCCTCCCAGGTCCAGCTTCCATCGCACCCTTCACTGACCCTTCACTGCCAACAAAGCCTTGAGTATTAGCATGCACACATGAAAAGCGTCCTAAACTTTTAAAAAGCAGCGTATTTTTTTTCTTGTGTTGGGGTCGATGCCAAAAAAACTGGCAAGGACTGGATTAGTTAAAGTACATATGCAAACGTAACTAACATAATGGCTGCAAGAGATTAAGGCAGCCAAACTTGCTGGTATATAACTGGGAACAGATGCTTCTCTCCTCATTCTCCTAAAAGCTCCCCTCCCAACAGGAAAGGTTAGAATAGAATGGTTCAGTTGGAAGGGGCCTACAATCATCATCCAGTCCAACTGCCCAACCGCTTCAGGGCTGACCAAAAGTTAAAGCATGTTAAGGGCCTTTGTCCAAATGCCTCTTAAACACTGACAGGCTCGGGGCATCAACCACCTCTTTAGGAAGCCTGTTCCAGTGTCTGACCACCCTCTTGGTATGTTCTGGAGTCTGTTTTGGAGACCCAGGTTGTCTGAAGGCATCGTTTAATACTTCCAACTGCAAACCAGTATCAGGTACGGTCCATGGTTCCCCACAAAAGACACCCCAACTGCTCTGCTGGATCTTTTCTGTACCTTGCCTTGAAACAAAGCAGCTGCACTTGTTAGGAACATTTTGAAATATTTTTGCCCTTATCGATCAAGAGCCCTCTTGTAGACTTAAAAAGAAAAAAAAAAAAAAAAAAAAAAATCTGAGTTTCTAGAACTGCAAGGCACATGTAACTCCTGTATGATCAGCCCTCAGAGGAAGCCTTGTGAATAAGGATCAGTGGGAAACTGGTACTTCCCACACATCACATCCAATGGACAGCAATTAGAAAACATTGCTGCTTGCTACATCACGTGTCTGTGTCATGGCACGTATCTATGAAACTTCAGTCCATCGTTCTCCAGCGTACACCCACTTTTTTTTAACTTCTCTTAATGCCCATTTAAATAGTGCTAATACATTCCAAAAGAACATAAACCCACCATTTTGCCACAGAGACGTGGATTTGCAGTATGAGAAAAGCTAGAAAGCATCACCGAGTTTTCACTCCAGAAAGCTGTTGCTGTCTCTATACTTGAGTTTCAATACGTTATTAATACACAACTAGCTGCCTAATTTAACACTTCAAAATATTCCACAGAAAGACAAAGACTGTTATGGAAAGCACAGTATCTCCATGCCACCAAAACCGGGCAGTTGTATTAGATACATGATTCTAGTTCCCCAGCTCAAGCATTTGTTCTACCATGTATAAATTAAGTGAAGCAGATTTATTTACAGTGTAAAGTACTGCACCATGTATTAATTAACCGAAGCAGATTTATTACATGCTAGACAGACAGACAGATTTGAAAACAACCTTTCAAGACAATAGAAGCGAGTGTAATAATCCCAATATCAAAGCAAGATTTAGAGTGGTAAACTATATATAAAGTACATTGAAGAACAGAACAAAATCTTGAAGTCTTTTTCCTACCCTGTGCAAATGAATGACATCTCTGAATTTAATTCATACCTATGAAAAGGACCTATACAAAAATCTCATTGACACTGAATTCCTACTGGAATGTTTTAAGCAAGACATAAGTGGTGCATAAGTCACTCTTCACCCATTAAAAATTACAACATTACACCAAGGAGAATGGAATGTCCTTAGGACAATATAAAAAACTACAACTCCATTTTCCCCTATTGTTATCAGCAGTTTGAATTCTTCAATAATCTGACCTTGAATGTAACAGACAAGGAAAAGGCAGTCCTGACCATTTTAACCCTAACCATGTTTTGTAGAGGAACAGAATAAGAGCTCCTCTCTGCGTAGATGTCCTCGTCAGGCTACTTGGAGGGCAGCCAGAGGGTGGACAGCCCAAGGTGAGTGCAATTCTACCATTCTTCTCCTCCTTTCATTCCGTGCAGTATTTACTACACCATTTGGGAGAAACAACCTAATATCCACAGGTTACATAGCTTCCTGATTCGGAAGAAAGGAAAGGAAAAAAAGAAAAAGGAAGGAAGGAACACAAATCTTCCAGTCCCAGATAAAACCAATACCAAAGAAGTAACCAGCAAAAAAAAAAAAAAAAAAAAAAAAAAGACATGTAAGTTGTTTTGAGATACTTTGCTTCAGTTATTTTTGAACTACGAGTTCAGAGAAGATCAGAGGATGAACTTCAGTGGGAAACCCCTGCCTAGTTGTTTGCACACGAGCAGCAGAAATACGCCATGTGCCAAAAACCCCAACTGTATCCTGGCCAAAAGCAAGTCCCATTTCTCCAGCTCGGTTTCAGAAGCGGCTAGCAAGGCTATGCCTGCAGCATGAATCACAAGAACATAATTCACTTCACACCGCCACCAAGAACTAACCCTCCATGTCTGAAGAGCAAAGTGAAGTAGTGCACCACACCAAGAGAGCACTGCCTTTGCTGCAGACCAGGGATTTTTGTTTTGCGTGACCTTCTGTAGAAGGTGCGGGGCTCAGCTGGCCTCCCAGCAGTTCTTGCAGGATCTGCTCCTCGTGGCGTCCTGGAGGCTGTGCGTAACACACGAGTTGTTACATGCAGTCTGCAAAATGCCATCCAGAGGAAAGGAGAGAGAGGGGGGATGATGGAGTTTGTGCACAGGCAGGGATGCTGTTGAGCAAAACACATGGAGGGTTAATCACAGCCAGAAAGCCAGGGATACTTCAAAAGCCACTGCAACAGCGTCCCATTCTGTAGCTAATAGTGATTTGGATGAAGCTAGAACTCTTGTTCCACACTTCCAAAAAGCAAGGGGTTTTTTGGCCACTTGTCCAAAATACGTTGCCTTCTTGGCTGTAGTTGTGGGGAGTCCATTTTCCTTCTGAGACCAGTCAGATGAGTGCAAGTTCTTAGGACATATCTACCCAGGCTTTAATCCCTGCTTCTGAGCTTTTGGGGAATGTGGTTTGCCTCTTAAGGCAGATTTGGTACCAGCACAGCTGTACCCCAGTAGTAGTTCTGTGCAGGAAATCACCATTTCTGGGATTCAAACACCCATTTGGACCCAAAGGTATCTAACAAAACAATAACAAAGATACTCTCAAATTCAGCAGCAGGCAGAAACCTCATTTAGTGTGGAGAAGTCACCAGCTCCACCTTGCCCAGAGAAGCCCTCACTATCAAAGGAAAGATAAAACCAGACAGCCTTGTAACACGGGGGTCATCACTTCTTAGCTTCCATAAAGCAATAAATGCCGATATACAGGTAAGAGTTTCTGAATATCAATGGATTCCCAGCCTGATGGGAAGTTCTGCGTGGGAGGGAGGACTCAGTGGAACCTGGGGGAAGGTGCAGCCCATCCAGAGAGCAGGGCCAAGGTTTCCGGAAATGGTTAATGGTTACCAACGCCCAACTCCACCATGGGACGGCGGAAGCACAATGCCTGCTGGAGGAACCCCAGAAACTGCCTTAAGAGGAGCACCCTTAGGTCAGTAGCTATTTTTTCCCCCCTTTGAATTACGTTACCCCCTTTCCACACCATAGATCAGTCACCTTGGCAATCTGCAGAAGCCAGGCAGCGGGCTAGGCAGCAACATCTGTGGCAAAGGCCTCGTAACAGCTTTTATTTTACTGATAGACACATCATCAGCGCTCGGTACAGACGTTTGGCAGGTGCACTCACCTTCAAGCACGCAGAGGCCGGCGCGCGCAGTTCAGGGACGAAGAAAGCTGAGTCACCAGGACTGCAAATGCAACCGTCGCTCCCCGGCGGCCAAATGTCTCCTCCGACTGCTACGTGCTCCTACCTTCGCCTGGTGCTGCGAGGTACTGACAGCTAAAAACAGCTTTGTTTGCACTCATTTCTACTGCCAGCTGGATTCTGCACGAGCATTTTTACACAGCTCAGCACCCTCTCTCCTACCCCCCAGCCTGACCAGCAAAGCCATCACTTACTGCACGCTCCCAGGAAGAAAAAGTAGACATTTCTGGAGCACGTACTATGTTTGCAAAGGATTGTTTAATCCCAAATATCTCTCTTCAGCTTTGCATCCACCGAGTCGTCCTTTTTTTTTCTCTCCATCTACGCAGTTATCTCTCTCAGTCTTTTTTTCCAGTGTCTTCTGTTACAAAACTGGGAGTGGCTGCCTTCTTGAAACATACTGCCTGGAAATGAACCTGGAAATAGCGTATACAATTGTGCTTACTCCTTGTATTATTACTACAGTGCCGGGGTCCAAATACTTCTTGACATCCTTTAACCCTAAATCGTTTGATCAATAAAGAATACATAAATCTACTGATGTATTGACATCTCGAAACTACAAGGAAGTTTAACCAAAATGTTCAATCGAAAGGAAAAGAAGCAAGCGCTTATTCTTTCTGTTATTTATACATGAACACAAAAGGTAACATGCCTGCCTGTCCCTCTTTGATTCACTTACATCCTGCAATGCATTTTAGACATTGTTCAGGTAATCCTGCAGTTTTCTTACAGAATCTCAGAGGTTACTTCAGCTGCTTTCTGGGGGTGCTCCCACCCAGGGAGACCCCAGCAATGGCTTTTCTAGATACATCTTTTAAAGGAGGAAATAAAGAGAGCCTAAAGTACTGCAGATCTCTGTCCTCCAGGGCAGACTAATTTCATAAACACCAGAGCCTGAGTGGCCATTACTCAAAATCCAAACCAGTAACAGAACACATAATATGACTTAAAAAAATGCAAAAAGGAGAATTGGCTTGTACCTGTTTCATGAGCTGAGAAATGCAGCAACATCTAGCCCCCAGTTCCACAACAGCTAATAAAAGCGCAAGAGCCAAGTTTCTGTGTTTTGGGATGTATCTCTTTACAGCCTGATTTTGTAGTGGCTCTGGAGAAGACTGGGGCTCCAGAACAGGAAGCAAAGCCATTCACCCTCTGACCTGCTACGCGATGCCCCTCTGGCAACTCCAGATCAGCATCTCTAGCCCATTCCACCCCCTCCAAATACAGCTGGTGCCTGACATGGGGGCGAAGCGGGGGCATGTCTCTTGAGCAGCTGCACCAAGAGCCTGAGGGACTTCAGCCGTGCAGATGTGAAGCATGCACCATTGCAGCGCGGCTCCTTCATGTGAAACTGAGCACAGCCGCCCCACCTGAGCGCAGCCCCATGGGGCGCGGGGGCAGTGGTAGAGCTGCATCCCCTCACCTTTGCTGCTAAAATGGTCTCAGAAATGCTCTGGGAAGACTGCATCCACCCAGTTGGGAGAAAAGGAGGTTCTTATGAGGGCAGCGAGTAATAGAAAAGCCATGTGAGGGATGTCATTAGAGTCACACGAACTCACACACTTAGGCAAGAAGGCTGCAGAGAACCAGGCGGCAAGGAGCAAACCAGGGTGTGCTGGTCCTTAGAGGCACCAACAAAGCAGGACCAAGGTCTCTGCAGGGCAGGGCTCCTCCAGCTGGGCTTTTGCAGCCAACTGCTGTTCTCACCGCAGGTCCGTGAAGCCAAAAGTGAGGATTAGGAGCCCCACTCCCAATTTCACCTGTACCAGCAGCTTGCTGACCCTCTGATGAGGATAGGAGGCTAAGACGAGGTGGACCAGCAGCAGTTAGGCTGGTCACAAATCAGACTGTGGTGTAAAAACCCAGCACCCGCTTCCTACATTCCACGGCCTTTTGATGGAAACTAGCAACACCAGCCATTTTCATACCACAAATTACTTCCATGTTTTCTGTGAGCCCACCAGAGGGGAATTCCTGTGTCTGCTCACTCCCCAGCACTGCCTCCTGCTCCTCTGGTTTCCATCTAAAAACGGAGATAATTACACTTGCCTCTCTCCGATATGTTTTTCCTAACTGCAAATAAAAATGTGAAACGTTCGCTCAAAGACTTCTGAGCTTCTGACGAGCGTGATCTGAGCTTTCACTATGCAAACGCATCCTTTCTCAGGGGGCATTAGCTTTGTACTTCATAGCCAAGATGGCCTTCATTAATTTAAGTGGTATAAAAAGAAAATGTGTTTAAGAAAATAACGTGGAATGAAATAAACACTGAAAATTCTTCCCAAATTTTATTATGAATAGTTTTTAAGTTAGTGGATAATTTTTTAATCCAATGTTTCATGTTTAATGCTCTACTGAGCCAAATCCATAGATACCCCCAGCTCTTTACATTTCTTCCTCTGTTAGTATAAAATACTGGGTCAAGTGTGACTACTGTTTATTTTAACTTTGCAAAATTGATCCCAGCTTCATATTTTTGAGAAAGATTGGTCCACCTTGGTACATTTCCAGAATAAATCCTGCCTGTTCTTTTAAAGTGGGATAGACTCTTGACATACCACCATTGTGACTGTGGAAGGCATTTCTGGCACACGTAATGAGTGATTGACTTCCCTGCTTGTTTTCATAGTGATAAATATGTGGTACCATTAGGCAGGAAAACAAAGTATTCCCCAAAAATCTCTGCTAAGCACATTTTGGAGTTAATGGGTTAGCACAGATACATCATGCTCTCTTTCTGTGCTAAGAGGTATTTGATTCCGTGAAATTCACTCGCTCCCACATAATTTAAACCGCCAAAATGGAACATTGTATTTTCCCTTTTCTGCACATGTAAAAAGAGGAGGCAATCTTGCCAAGGTTAACTATACAATCTTGTTAGGCTTCTACAGATTTCATTAATGCCTCATAAAAGAGAATCAATAAAACTCCTTGCGCACCAATATAAAAAATGACCTTTCGATTTACTCTTCTAAAATACGAAAAAAAGAAACGTAATCAATAGACATCATCAAAACTTCTCTGATGAGAGCTCCTGCAACGGGGAGTTTAGATTAAGAATTCTTCAGAGAAGTTACGTTCCTGCTCTGAACTCCTTCCTCAGGGACTGGTCCTGATCCTGTTGGGAGATTTTGGTGGGACTACTCATTTTAGGCCAAAACCTTGCAAAGCTGCATATTAGAGGCGTGGATTACTCACGCACTGAAACACAGACGCATGCAGAAGCCCCGTCACGCTTCAAAGGTTAATAGGACTGCTCACGAGAGAAAGGATTTTTACAGAACTGTGCCTTTACTCCCATTTATGCTTTCAATTTTCCTTTGATATTTTTTCACAGGTATGAAACCCCACAATACTTAAATTGACTTTGTTAGTTCCTTTTATGTAATTTACAGCTTAGTGTACCCAGCAAGGACAGCAAAACAACACTGATCTCAGCATCCCAACAGGAGAGTCACCGATAACAAATGGCTCTACCCTGGCAGCCGTGTTAGCATTTGAAAATGAGGGCCCGATCCATGGCCTTTTCACTGAGACTTGCCATCTTGTGGGATCCCATTTTACATTGCCTTTGGTTTTACAGTTTCCTCTTGCATTCAAAGATAATAAAGACCCTCCGATATCCTTTTTTGGTGGCTAGATAGAACAATTTTCTGAATTGGTCCCAGTGCTCTCCCACTTCTGCAAGATTTCTCACATGGCTAAGGAATAGCCTCGCATAGAAAAAAACCCAACCCAAAGCAAACAACAAGAGATAAACAAGACAAAGAATTAATATTGCCACCAGGTTTTAAAGTACATCCATTATTTAATATGCCTCACAACCTCTATATCATAGATAGGTCATATAGATAATGACACATTTTTAGAAAAAAAAAAAAAAAACAAACAAAAAACCAAAACTTAAATTCATGTGACTTTACTTTTGGTTTTCAAGTTCTTCCTCCCTGCTTGCCTCAGCTCATACCGAATCATCTTCCGTCCTGAACTGAGGATCCCGAGGTCCTTCTCAAAGCAGCATTTGCCTCTTCAAACATTTCTCCAGCATTTCTTTACGGGCACCTGCTGCTGGTAATTTCCAGCCTGTTCCCTAATCACTTCCCCTGTTTCATGTCAGGGCCACATGCAGCCCACTGGATGGCGAACAACTGCTGATGTGAGAGGACCGCATGGCCCCTCACGGTCACTGGGCAGGACCAGTCCACTCCGTGCGTGCTCGTCTCCTAACAAAATGGAGCAGTTGCTTTAGCACCGTCTTCCCTTTCTTGCCTCAAGTACCATCACGCATAACATGCTTTGGTAACCTTTAAACAGACCGCCTGCATGCATTTGTGTCTGTCTTGTGGTTTTGAAGTGGCTAATAAATAAATGCTACTCTGCCCCCCAAAACAATTTTTTTTATTTAGCCGGAGAATCAAAACACCGCCTTTCTCCAGCCTCAAATCCCACAGATAAGTTTGTTCCCATCCCAAGTTTTCATGCAAGGGAAAAGAATGTTTAGTCTATACCTTGTGTTTATAAACATGTATTTTGGGGAAAAGAGGATGCTCTTCTTTATGCAGTGCAGTATTTGTCTTACCACCCAGGGAAATAAAAATACGGTAGTGTATTCAAAACTCTTTAATTCTCTGGAGAAATGTATTTTTTTCTCTGTTACTAACTTATATTTGAAACTGCCAATCCTAACAGGTCGATTTTTCTATGTTTTAATTTTCCATTGCCAACTTTGAAAAAATACAATGAGAAAATAAAGTTTTATTTTTGTTTTTGTATATATCCTCTAAGATGATCAAAAGTGACTATGTCATTGCCATAGCTAGAAAAACAGCCTCCATAGTACAGAGACCTGCTGAGAAAAGTTCATCTCAGGTTTTGATCAGAAGTAGGGTGATGTTCTCGGAACGAACAACTGCAGAGAGCGGGGAAATGTGAACATACAGCCTTTTCATTTTAATTACTATGTCTTTGCAGAGGCTTTGCATTGGTGGAGTGGTGGGTGGCTGCAAAAACTTACACAGAACATTTTCTTTTTAAAAAATAAAAAGCCCAAACCAACTTGTAGTCATAAAACAGCATTCTACCCAATAATTGCCATCCTAGATGCCTATCTTTTCTTCGGGCTCTCTTAAATGGGACAAGATCTTGTAAAGATACAAACATTTTCCTCCTCATTTTAGGGGCAAAGAGTCTCTTTAACACCGGGATCACTCTGATGTACTTCGCAGTGTCTGCTCCTTTCTTTCAATTTTTTTTTAAAAGCGTTCTTAGAGTCATGGAAATGTTTTCTGCCCAAGAAGATGAGAGAAAAATCTCCCTGCAATGAATACAGCCTTACGGACATGGTAACTGCTAACAACCCTCAGCTGGTGCAGAACCGAGGCACTCACTGAGCTCAGGGAAGCTGTGTTGGTTTACACAAAATGAGAGGCTCAGCTGCAAACGCATTTCGGGAAGGCCGGCTCTTCCACTTAGAAAGTTCACCTATCTGAGCAGAACCAGAAGTTTCAAAACCTAGAGCCTGCGGGCTGAAGTTTATTAGGAACAGATGGGGCTAAGTGGCATACACAGTTTACCTGTGCACCTAAATACAGTTATATATATTTATAAGCATAAATAAACCAGCTGGTATCCATTTCCTCGCCAATCAAAACACCTTTGGCCTTCTCGAATTCCAGACCTACGCTGCTACAACTACTGAGTTTTCACACACATATGTCATACCCGGTGGCCCTCAAGTCACGAAAACTCGGTGTTGCACATATTCTCGTTAATACTTTTGGCTCCTGTAGGAAGACTCATGCTGCCGATTAGATAACAGCAGCAGCTGAAATCTAAAGGTCACATCACCTGATAGGAAACAAGCCAGCATTTGATAAACAACCCAAAGCACAAGTCAGAAGAACTGAATTTTGAAGCTAGAGCTATTGTCAGGTAAGCTCTTTACCCTTGCAGGTAAGTGCATCTTCCCAAATAGTATTTCACAGTCAGCAAGACAGTTCCTTGGCAAGAGACTTGCATGGGCCTTTAAGCTGGGTTTGTGGGAAGGAAACACGTAGGCTTACATAAGCTATTTTGGTCCAGAAATTCCTTGTGGTTAGGTAATTATATATACTAATAACTTCCCAATGACAGTGTCTGGATGCAGCCTGCACATACACATAACAAAGCAATTTAATATTGTTCATGCACTGCAATGTTCTCAAGCAATGACTCACACTTCAATGCAAGTTCTCATACTACAGAAAACTAAAAATTGGGACTTCAGCTTTCTAAAAATCAAAGTCCTGTGTTTAGAAACCCCTGTGATCTCTCTAGAGATGATCACCTGCTACATATTTTATAGTAACACCTTTGCAAATCATAGCTATGTATGCCAGGTGCCCACAGGTTGTTGACAGGGTCACTCAAGACTGATCACAAGATGATGCCACCACATGTTATTATACTGATAAACATATATTGACGTATCTTAAAATACTGACCATGAAAAGCAAGGCAAAGTTAGACGAAATGCGATCATTAAAGAGAGTGGTTTTCTCTTTTTCTACCTTGCACTGTGGTAAGAGTTACTTTGCTCAAACAAACTAAACTTCAGTAGCTGACAAAAAGTAAATAGTGCCTGAAGATTAATTTTGACCTTACAAACCACGCGGCAAATACAATTCAGACTTTCTTTTGACGTACACAGAGAAGAAACAGAAAAACAAGACACTAGAAAGTCCTTATATTTTTTTTAGTCAAATAAGATCCCTTTTCATAACTTGGGAGTCAGAAATGCATTTTTATAAGCCCAACAAATGCCAAAATGCCTAGATAGCATAGCAGCAGAAACCTTGGAAATATCATGTTAAAGTCAGATGGACATATCAGTGAGAGCTGACACAATCGGAACATCCCAAAAGTTTTGCTTGATACAGGCTTTTGCTTGCATAAATGACCACATGCAATCATTTACTGTCCTTAACTAACTGCAGAAAATATTAATGGCAGCTTAGTGTGCCAGTTATGCCATGGATCTTCATCTGCCTCCTCCAAAAAAAAAAAAAAAAAAAAACCAAAACAAAAACACAAGAAACCTCTGCTGAGCCAATCAAACTGCCTTTCCCCTGCTCTGGTGTGGGTCCTTCCCACGGGCTACAGTCCCTCAGGATAAACCTGCTCCAGCCTGGACTCTCCAGGGGCTGCAGGGGGTTCTCGGCTCCAGTACCTGGAGTTCCTCTTCCTCCTCCTCCTCCCACGGGCCACCCCTGCAGACCCTGGCTGCCGACATCTGGGCACCTGCACCCAGAGCAGGGGGGCAGCCAAATCCCCTGCAGTTCCCACCTGTCCTGTGCCCAGGGGCTCCCTTTGTACGGACACGCACCTCAGGGAGCTGAACACAGCCCCTGGCTTCGAGGAGGTAGGAAAAAAAACCCAAACTCCTGCAACTTTTCCCAACGTTGCCTACCTGGTATTGCCTACCTGATAACAAT
>NW_009259032.1:2277083-2281906 GCF_000687185.1 Egretta garzetta | reverse complement strand
CAGAGGAGACAGCATTCTTGAAGGAGCCTGGCACAGTTCTGGAGACTGATAATTCCTTCAGAGAGCGCAATGGCCAAAACATTTGAAAATTTTTGTCAACTTTAGTGAGGGAATCCAACTGCAGAACAAGGGTAGAAAAATCCCCAAAGTGAACATTTTTTCAGATTTGTCTTTCAAAATAGTACTTTGGTTACTTTCTTATTTTATTTTAGAGGTTCAAGAACATTCCCAAGTAAACAAAAATTGCAAAATGTTTTGTTTTACACAACTGTTTTTCAATGTCTTTGTTTGGGGCAGGGGAAAATGACTTGAGGGATGATTATAAATCTTTTCCCGAAATTTTGAGGCCTTCTGCAGAACTGGACAAACTACATACACAGTCCTAACTCGCAAAGACTGTTTAGTAGCCTCATGCAACCTCAAATATTCTGCAGTAAACAGACTATTGGTCTCCTTTTCCTCTTTCTATTTTAATACAGGCTCAAAGCCTTCCCAGAGAGAGGTGGCCCAGCACGTAACACAGACTCTCACGGGTCCCCCAGCACTCCACTAACAAACCCAGCTCCTGGTCACCTTTGGTTTTCACAGCCCTTCAGGCACCTGAATTAGCTGCGCAACCGGCTCCTTCTAACCATTTTATGCAGGTGTTTCAGGCTTAGTAAACAATATATGGACATCCAGACAGATAAAAATAGTAAAACTTTGAGAAAGACAAAGAGTATTGGCGCTACAATGCCTTTTCCAATGAAAAATATTCCCAGCTGTATTAGAGCAATTGTCCTGTGCCAACATGAACGGCGTCGTTTTGTTAGCTCCAGTGTAATTCAATTACAGAATTCTCCCAGCTCGTGAACATGTATATTTTTGCTTTTTTATAATCAAATATAATAATGATTTTTTTTTTTTTAATAACTTTCAGGCAAAGTAGTGCAAGAGATTGGGAAAGAACATATGGGAAAAGTCACTTTTGACCGATGTTTTATCCTTAAAACCCAAAAGTGGATTCAGTATTAAAATCAAAGCACTCCAAGTATATTGTGAAATATTTACAGCTGTTATTACTGCCTGATTTATGTGTGCTAGAGACCAGATTATTCATACTGGTTTCACAAGCAATATGTTAGTAAACAGGATTTTGTTTGGCAATTATATTAAACATGTCCATATAAGCTTGGAATTAATTAGAAACAGTATTTTACTGTATTTGATAGCAGCACTAAGCAGCAAGAACTAATGATGGCAAAAAGGTCTTCTCTCATTTACAATAAAGCTTTCCATGTGAAAATCTGTCAACATGAAAAAGTTACTGCTTGGAATTAAAAGCAGGCTTTAGTTCAGTAATATGTTTACATGTTATGTTCCAGAAGGGGGGGAAAAAAAAAAAAAAAAGCAATTGAATTACTCTCCTTACCCTTGCGGTTCACAAACACATGATCTGCTCTGGGCATGCTACTGATACCAACTTCTTCAGCTTAGGAAGGCAAAAAAAAAATGCAAGTTCAGCCTCCTGACACGCTCGAGAGTTTTGCACTACTAACGCAGTTTGTTAAGAGTTTAAGCGAGCCCTCCAGATGCGTTCACAGGATTTTTGCAGTGGGTATGTCTACCCACATCAGGCGTTTAAGCTCTACTTCTGTCAGTACTTGTACAAGGTTTCACTAATGGGACAGATAATAGCAGAGAGGAGGAGGAGGAGGTTACAGTAATACTTCACCATACTCGGGAGCACGTCAGTAAGCGACTAATTACCACTCTGTTTCCAGCTCTCACATTAACTTACTAAGCGACCCTTCGCCTGCCTCCGCAATGGCTTTATAGCCCAAGATGTATTTTCAAAGCAGACTTCAAAGCAACTTTTCAGAATTAGACTGGCTGCCAAACCGGGTGCTAAACCGTGCTTCCATGGATCCCGAGACCGCGCTACTAGGACCTCAGTCTGCTGGTTCCTTTTGAAGACGAACAACAAGTTCATCACCCATCACGCCTCTCTTTACCGAGCACACATCATTTTTCCACCGTACTTCTCAACCCTCCTTTTGATGCACTGAGATGGGGCAGATGCTATTTGCTGCGCCAACGGTTAACTAGAATTTAAGGCCATAACCACACAAACACTATCCTGACAAGTTTAAATGTTTTCACACTGCTGTAAAGAGACATTATTTCCTAAATAGCCAGCAAATAACCTTTTTTTTTTTCCACAGCAACCCAGTGCTCCACATGACAAAGCATCTTACCGACTTCAGTAGAAACTTTTCTTGAACAGGGTCATAATGTATTTAATGATAAAGAACCAAGCAGATAAGCAGCTCGGTGGTTATCCTGTGTTACAGAAGCCTGTACACTAGATTTGCTAATCTATCTTTAATTCAGAAACCTGACACTGTCTGCTTTTCTTGTAACCATTTTTGTTTCTTGTTAATGCAGCCAGATGGTAACTTCAGTTTGATTACAATTCTCCCTACTTTAATGTGAACTCTTCATCTTACTACTATCAGATGACATTTGCTTTCCTTAATGTACATAGTTTTAGAAAAATTACAGAAGTGCTATTGCTGCATTACATGAAAAATTCCAATGTACATTTAGCTGACATAGCATCAGCTGCTGTTTAAACTGGGCTTAGCTAATGGACTTTTAATGTCAGCAGGGTTATGTGCAGTTACTGGCTATTAGCAGGGATGGGCCCTTCCTATAAAAATCACTTTTCCTCAAGTGTGTTGTTTGAACATTCCTTCCTCTGATTTAGTGACTGTCACCAAATACAAAACAAATGCAAGGACCCTGGAATCTACTGTTATCTTTAAAACCAACTTAACCTCAGCCTGGCCTCCGCAAGCGAAATATGCGTTCCGCATTGGTACTAGTGGATATAAAACTTTAGAGACAAAAGACTGCATTTTCCTTGTCTTGCTCCAGTGAGTAAATCCCAAGCAATCCAGCAAAACCAATCAGACAGAAAGCAAAATTTGATCGACGTACTGCCATCAATTGATTACGCGAAGAGAAAGGATCTTTGCAATGAAACCAAGTACTCATAAAATAAGCTTGTTGGCAAAACATAGCAGATGAATAGTCCACGCAATGTCACTTTGTCATTTTAATTCAGTTTTCTTTGCAAATGTTTCTTATAAATGCAAATTTAAGACTTTCCTCTCGAGATTACAAAATGATAGAAATGTTTACAAAGCAAGTAAGTAAATTAGGACTGACTTTTTCTAAAAAAAAAAAAAGAAAGATTTGGAATGTTTTATCTAATAGCTATGTTTACTACACAGAATTAAGATATAACACTTGGGGAAAAAAAAAAAACAAAACAAAACACCAAGATCCATACAGAAATAGTGCAGGACAAGCAAAGGACAGAAGCTAGCAGGAGGTGAACAACTTTGCCTTTTCCAGTGCTCGTGAAAGGAACGTGGCACTTCTCATCCTACTGCCTAAACCAGGATAACAACTGCTTTTGTTACCAGCTACTAGGTTGCATTTCTAACTCAAGCCTTCTAAGCCCATGCTTTTAGTAGTTGAGGTCTTCAGTTAAAAAAAGACTGATTGCTGAGGCAGGAAATTGCCACACATTCGTATTTAATAGCTATTTATGTGGATATCTGCCTACAGCTGGTGACATTTGGCTTTCAGTGTTCTTATACGAAATAACGAGACAAAAGCCAAGAGAAAACACACCTACCTGGAAGAACCTCGCCAACACGTTTTCAAGTGAGGTGCTGTGTTACTCTCTCTACAGCAAAGAGCCACATCGCTACACGTAAGGAAAAGGGAAAGCCAGAAAATTATTCAAATTATTGAGTTTAAAAAAAAGAAACAACACAAAAAAAACTTGCCAGCAAAAAAGGTGAGATCAAGGTCCATCCATCCTAGAGTCTCACTCTACTGTGTCGACCTATTTTTAACACAGAACCAGACCAGCTTCTGGCACGTGCTGGGTTTGAAATGAATGGAGCTGTATTTGTTGGTGGTCATAACCTGGCCTTGTATAGCGTAAGTCTATCCTTGGTATAAGCACTAGGGATTTAAAAAAACAAAAGGAAACCGACAGTAAACTGACACGTCCCAGCACCAATCTTTCTAGCTACAAACTTTCTAGTTATTTGGGAAGTAAGAAATTAGGAACTTCCTATTTGCTACAGCACAGCTATTTTACATGAGGAAGAGAAGGAAAACTGGCACTCACATTCTTGCCAGCAGAGATCTGCTGCATAAGAAGATTGCCACTTTTATTTGAGCAAGAAACCGAAAAAGTTAACCTCACCTTCAGAAACTGGTGAGGAAGCAGAAAGGAACTCCCTAAAGCTACGTTTGCAACATCTGCATGAAAGGAATTTGTAATGGGGATGATGACTTGCCAAAAACTAGTGCAGCTTTGGGGCCAAAAAGCTTAGAGCAAGGAATACTAGCAGTTCATGAGCCAATTCAGCGAGATTTTCAATGAACAGTGGTACAAGGGCACATCCACCACCATTTAATTACAGCCCCATCCCTTAACTGGACAAATTTCTACTTTCCATAATCAACTCTGTTTTTCAGATCTGAAGTGACTGAGTTTGACAGGGGAAACTTGATCCCCTCCCAGTTGAAAGCACCACTGAGTTTTGTCCTAATCCTAAAATAAAGGCTTGCACAGCAGAGGGTTCTCTATAGTCTCATCTGACTGCAGACAATCCGAAATTTCAGCCTGGACACCTCACCGTTACCCCGTTAGCCCCGGCTATTCACCGCTAGTCACATCCACTCATCTTTTGTATGTGTAGAGCTGCAGAGTAACCAGGCGGACACATGAAGTCGATGATGTCGGAGGGAAAGGG
>NW_009259032.1:2269390-2277073 GCF_000687185.1 Egretta garzetta | reverse complement strand
ACCTGTGCTAACTCCGTGAGCGACTGGCAAAACTAGGAGATACATTAATGAAAGAGAAAATTAATTCAGAGTAAGGCAGCGTGCATGTCTGCACTCTGAATTCCTCCCGGTAATTACCTGCCCTGCAGTCGGTGTAGGTAAATCCAATGCACGTGAGAACAGAAGCAGGCTTGCTTGCTATTCTGTCCCACTTCTTATTCCTCAATTTTGGTATGACTGAACTGCAATTAACCTCATTCAGTGAGACCATATTATTATTTTTACCTACTGTGTAAACTTTCCAGTGTAAACACATATGTCAGGACTGGGTAAGACAAGCGATGTATTTAAACAATAAATAAATACACCACGTCATAAGAGTGCAGCAATCCATGTTCCAGGCATTATCTTAGCAAATTTATGGTTGGAAGATAGTTCTCCAAGAAGCTCTGAATTACTAATAATCCTGTGGTGATCACTTTTCACTGCCTGACGTGAAATGCACTAAATTCAAGCAAAGAAATGCCTGGGGAACAACTAGCGGTTCAAACAAGTTTCCAAAACGGCTGCGATAGAGTCAACCTCTTTTGACAGATCATTCAAGGCTTACTTGCACGTTTCCTTGTACCTAGCTGATGAAATCCAAGATTTCTCAAACAATCGCATCCAGCACTCAGGGGACCAAGAAAAATGCAAGCTTTCCTTTTTCTCAAAGGATACACCGTTAATCCACAGAGCTTAACATTTCAACCTCTCACTCAATATGAGACTAAGAAATAAAGCTACTTTACTTCTTGAAAATAACTAAAAAGGGATTGGCAGGAGCTACCTAGCAAGAAAATGCTCAGCTGTTGCCAGGCCAGTAAAACCTATCTGGGCTCCTTAGCATTATTGTTGATAATGTTACCTCGACAAGAGGAAAAAAAAAAAAAAAGATACTGACTTAATTGCCTAGGCAACCTCATAGCTTTTATGACTCGTAAGGCAAGGGGGTCCTTTGGAGCCTAATTTGTTCATTCAGATGAATGAAGTACAGTTGAATAAGATAGGCCTGAATTGCAGATTAAACCCAAACAAAACAAAACAATCCAAGGCAGTGATCCTTATTCCATTTACAACGGTGCTTCAGTCATCCTCTGGATCCGCTCTTGCTCCCTCCAAAAGCATGATAACACCATGGATTTCACTGGGAGAAGCAAATCCTCCCAAACCACCTGCCACCATAAAGTCAGAGCTCCCAGGAATCGTCCCTGTTTCTGAGCAACGGCATATGAGTTTGCCCTTTGTCTTTTATATATTTTTCTAGATACCAGCAGATATAAAGAAACCATTAGTAGACCCAACAAATTCAACATGGGGAAAGCACCCAAGAGCCTTCAACATAGCATTCCCTCCGTAGCATCCGTCTTTGGGATTGTCAGACAAAAAGGAGGGTGGACTGGAGCACCAAACACCCTCAGGCACTCAAGAAGGCTTGAGTTCACATTTTGGCTTCCTCACACATTTGCTTTCCACCCTTAGGCAATTCCCCTTATACCTCTCCACCAAATACAGGTAACTATAGCTGTCCTCCCAACCCAGCAAGGTGGAGTAAAGGTGAAACAGCTAAGGCAACGTGACAGATGAGAACCTCCCACCGTCTCTAGCAACGCACACGTGTCATAAAGCTATCCTAAAGACGCAACTGCAGAAGTCCTCCCATGGGAGGTATCACCAGCCGAGATGAGCACCACAGCTTCTTGGCTGCCTCTTCCTGCCCTGCCTGTGTAGGACTCATGACAAAGGAAAGTGAGAATATGGGGAGCAATTGCATTGCCCAGTCACGCAAGCCTCAGCAACACTGCTTGTATTTGGGCAATAGCAGAGGTACTCACCTAAATCCAGCATTGCCTGCCCTTCCCTGGCAGCATTAAGGGCACGTCTGGCACCACTGAGAGAATCTGGGTCTCTATCTCAATCTGCACCCCAGTAAAATCAGTGTGATTTAAATAAAATAATTTAAAAAAAAAAAAAAAAAAAAAAAAAGGAGCGAGACCCCTAGAAATTGCTATAAATATATGCCTTAATCAGTGCTTAACCAGGACTGCAAGCCAAGTTTCACAGTGAGGTTTCTCACTAGGCTGGTTGAAATATATGGAAAAATGCAAGGTGAAATGAAAACTGTTATTGTCGGAAGACTTTACAACTTTTAACTTTTTCATTTTCACTGATATCTATAACAGATTTTCAGAGAGCATAAGTAGAAGCAGTTTGGCCAATGAGGTAAATATTTGAAGCTTTATTGACCTTTTCGCTAAAATAACTTAATCCTTTCTGGTTTTGATTAAGGTTTCTTGTTTTTTTCCAACCTCCCCCAGCAAATAAAGAAAAAGGACTTTCTCCACCACCACCCCCCCCAAAAAAAAAAATCCCATGTTGATAAAAAGGACATTTTTAAGTTAAACTATTTTTGCATGAAGCTTTTCTTCTCCGGTCCAAACTTTTAGATAATAATGCGCCAGGCTATAAAGGGACTCCCTAAAACCAGTCATTTGATGAATTAGGAGGAAATCACATGTTTCCTGCTCAATGTATGCGTGATTTGGGATGGAGTTATAAAAGCAAACAGGAAGCTGTTCTAGCAATGACTACCAAGGGGGAAAGCTGTACACAAGCATCTCTGAGGTTACCGAAAGCTGGGAGGACCTCTGGCAGCTCTTGCCCGCTGTGCCTTACTTGTGCGTGTTGTTTGTACGAGCAGAGCCAGCCTCGAGGAAAGCAACTGGAAAACTGGAACTGCAGTTTGGGGCTTTCTTTTACCTTCTCCAGCTAGCGTGCACGCCCACGGCATCCAGTCAGTTTTATGTTACATCCTTTCTGGAGAAAGACAAATCTAAATACAAAAACCACAACCGATGCTCTGCGAAATGTTTAGGCAGACCTATCACAAAAACAATGACAATACTAAAGAAATCTTCTCCCCGTCACACCGCTGGAATTTGGGGTTGGAGTATCTGCAGATGACCCCGTTAAATTAAACACAGGGAAACAAAGCATGTGCGAAATTAAGGGGAATTTTGTCGTTCCTCTTTGTTCAATATAAGCTTCTTTATAATTTTTAGCATAATTTCAAATGCTTGCTTACAAATGATGCAAATTAAGTCTTTCTTCGGACACAGTTTGCCTCCCAGAAGACTTAATGCCATTTCCTTCAGATCGCCTCTTGGATAACGCTATGATGGAAAGCTCCAGGGGCGCCTGCTCCTGAGACTGGACTCTACCGAGCACACGCAATAAATCACTTAAAACACCACCATCCCTTCAGTCCTTGGCAGCAGTTAGCACTGAACTGTGCCTCTGCACAACATTATTCTGCCGCTGCGTTGACGGAGGTTGTAGCCAACTGGAAAACCGCTGCTCGCCTCTTACCCCTCGCTTTTAATCCTCGACTTATGCTTTAAAAGCTTGCGCTGCGTCACACCTCCAAGTCGAACGTGAAAGCAAAGACGGCTAATGAAAATGACAGGCGATGTAATTACTGCTTTATTGGCACCGATGCAGAGATCACCGCCTGCTAAACTTGAATACCTCCAGCGGGTGGCTAACAAGACGTGGGCTTCACAAGCGAAAGGGAGGGAAGAGGGTATGGGAAAGGAAATGCCATTTTTTCCTTTAGTGACACAGAGATAGTTATATGAAATGTATTGCATAGGCAGAGTGCCCACAATTAAATTAACTTTTACTTCAAAGATAGCCTCCAGAGTGTTTTCAGTGACAAAACCAATGATCTGAACATTTAAGACTCACATTGACTCAAACACTCTGACTAAATCGCAACAAATTGTTCACTACTTTGAGCAATGAGAATTTACCTAGGAATTCCCCTCTGCAACAAGCAATTAAAACTTATTTCTCTAATAAGCTGCAAAAGCAACTTTCGTGCCTTTTTCCAGAAAAAGTAACCAGAACAGATTCCTGAAAAGTCCAATGATTTAAAATCCAGAAAGACACCAGAAAGCCACACACTGTAAAACGGGTTACTCCAAACAAGATTACTTAGCTAGTAGCACGAAATAAATGTAGCTTCACTTTTCAAAGTACAGCTCTCCTTAGTATTTTACATATACACAAAACTCTGGTCATATACTGTACAGAAATACTCAGTTGTTGCCCTGGTCGGCCTGGGCTCCTCTCACCTTCCATGGGAATTGATGGTGCTCTGCAGCCTATTCAGCTGAACTGGACAGACTGCGCCTCAAAACACCACTCTTTCACAAAACTTTCACAAACATCAAGATTTTACTTGAAAATGTCTAATAAATATAATCCACATTTTCTCTTCTCTTGCTGCGCAGACCAGCTATGGAACCGATTTGCCCGGCCTTGGCACAGAGCTGTATTCCTGTTTTCAGACATACTGTATTTGGAAAATTAAATTAGGAAAATCTTTTTAATATGGTTAATGCTGTTTCCTGTTTCTGACTTTGGATGTCACACACAAAGCTAGTCCCAAAATACAGCGAGCTAGTCCCAAAATATAGCGAATAAATCAGGGTTCGAGACCATTACCAAAGAGGGAGGAAAAAAAAAAAAAAAAATAAAAATTGTGTGATGAACAATCCACGTAAAATGATCAACTGTAAATACACACAACAATTGTGGAAATGTTTAGATACACTCAGGCATTCTTACTGTACAGAGGAATAAATGACACCAACAGTAATGCTGAAAAGCCATCAGAAGGGGGCTGTATTTGATGTATATACTTTTTTCATAACTGTTGCAACCAGCTGCTAGAGACCGGAGCCGAAGGAAGAGGAGCCCTGATTCTGCCTCCCCCTCCCACCCACCCCCGTTCCCCAGGGAGGAATCCCTCCTGCATGGACAGATCCATCCACTGCACTTTAATCCTGCTTAAATTGCACTTCAGCCAGCAAAGGAAACCTGGTGGCTGCCTGGCTTTCAGCGAAGTCTACTGCAGTACGAAAATGCTACTCGGGGCCAGGATGGGCTACCCCATCCAGCCCAAACTTGTCAACGTCGCTGAAATCTGCCAGAGCACATCACTCTGAAACACATTAATGTTCCAAGTGGGTTTATCCATTCACGACAAAATACTACTTGGCCTGGCTTTACTAATGCAAATACTATTACACCCACATGATCAAATACAAGCGGTCCACTGACACAGCAAGATAATGAAGTCCTTCCCCCCCCTCCCCCCCCTTTTCTCAACAAGATGTGTTTAGGTATTTAATTAATAAGTGCATCCCCAAAAGCTTAGTACACTCACATGTTGCATTTCACTTTTTCCGCACCAAGCATTTTCAAACTGCTGCTGTTGCTAATACAGACTATGCTGGGGCAAGACAAATATCTGCGCATATGGCTCTTTTACAGTTTTCTTTTTAAATTATCACTTTGATTTAATTAGGTTTGAGGAGTTAAGCCAAAAAAAAAAAAAAGTACTCTTTCATTGTAAGGAACAACTGAAATAAAACTTCATTACTATCCCGTCCCTTTAGCTTTTCTATCCATTTCTTATGCTGTCATTACTAGCCCACAAAGCTGTCTGAACCATGCTTGTCAATACAGATAGATAGCCTGACCCTCCCTCGCAACCCACCTACTCCCCCCAAAAAAGTAGGGACCACCGGGTAAGTTCTTCCAACGGTTTTAATACCTAAAGACGGGAGGGAAGGGAGGGGGGGAAGCAGGGAAGCACCAGGGCTGAAGCCCAGTAACCCGGTCTCTGCTGACTGAAGAGCCAAAGGAAAAGTTGCTCTGAGGGGAGATGGCAGCGAAAGGCTGGGTGGGGGTCTGGGGGGGGTTGCTCTTTCTCTCTCAGTTTGGGATGTTTGAATTCTCATTCCGACACAGCTTGTTGTCAAGGTATAATGAACGCAGAGAATGCCAGATCAGAGTTGATTCTGGCTCGATCACTGCTCTGGCCCCATTCATCCCACTTGGAGAATTAAGGGCTGTCTCTATCATTGTGGCCATTTCCTGTTCTCTCCTGATAACAGCGGAAAAAAATACTTAAGACAGCTTCAGATCAGAAGATAAGAAATGCTAATAAAACAAAAAGTGTATTTAGCTCTGCTGAGAAGCTCACAGGAGGATGCTGAGGTGCAGTGATATGAATCTCTCTGCCAGGGACTGTGGGGGTTGGTCCACCAACTACCCAGTTAATAAATTTATTTTTCACAAGGCAATGGGAAAGAAAGGCATGAAAGCAGACACCCCAGCAATGCTCACTGCCTCCTTAGCCTGCTTCAAAAGATAAAGATGGTTGGGGAATGGAGAACAAAAGCAAAACAAGAAATAATACTAGCAGCAATTACTGGAAGAAAACATGTACACGCCTTCTTTCCCTTCCCCTCCTCCCCTTTCTACAGTGTAACTATGTGTTTGCTGTATGAAGACACCACTTTAAGGTTTTTTTCCTCCTTTTCAAGGTATCACAAAGCAAGATTGAATTTTTTTGCACAATTAAAACCAAGTCAGCTGGCTCCAGACATACTGAAAATCTGGGACCAGTTTGGAGTGTAACTTGCACGTGTCCTATTTCTATTGCTCTCAAAGGAATGCAAGCAAAAAGACTAGAGGAGTGTTTCCATTTCAACGGAGAGGGACTGAATGGAGGATGACTTTGGAAAAAGAGGTTGGGTAAGAATCATTTCAGCGTTCATGCATTTTTGCAAACGTATAAATAAAACGGAGGGAAAACTTTGCCTGGTGCTATATGGTGAGAAAACTTCCTGAAGAGGGCATAGTTAAACTGTTGATTCATTGCCTCACTGAAGCACCACATACACATACACCAAGATCCCCAAGGCAAACACCAATCAGAAAATCCCTCAGCTCTGGGAAAGATGCCAAACCCAGGTCTGCACCCAAATTCTGTGCCTGGTCCTAACAAACAGGAAATAAAAAATAAAAGCATACACGAAAAAACAAGTCCGAGAGGAATGACTGTATCCCAACCACATTCCCTGGCTTTTCCACTCTCTTGTGAAAGTTCACCACACGCCGCGCAAGGGGAAGCGCTGCCGGAGAGCCCTCTGTCCCCTCCTGGGCAGGCGAGCACAGCCGTGCCCCGGGGCAGGTCCCACGCACGTGCCACCCTTCGCAGCGTGGGCACAGGGGGCCTGGCTCCTCTCCCCGTGGGGCATTTCTGTCCCACAGCATTGTGTTACGGAGGGTACCCGTGGAAAGAAGAAACCATCTGAAAGCGTGGGGTATGCCCTGTGGCACTGAGACCAGTGCTCTGAAGCGGCCGAAGGCAGGGGGTCCTCTCTCCCCCGCTCAGGCCATCTGTCACGCGAATTACCCATGTCCGGCCCGCAGAGCAGGCAGGCTCCTTTCTGCCCCAGGTCTAACTATGCAAGAGAACGCAAATTTTTGTTACCGTAGCCCCACCCCCCCCCCCGCCCCAACACACAGACTGATAAATACGCACTGACATCTCGGTCTATGCGCACACGGTACTATCAAAACCTTTACATACACAACATCAAACCTGTCCTATCTCGAACGTGACACAGAGCAGTGAAAGGAAACGATGGTACCTAAAGACACAGAAGAAAGGTGACACGATGCATGAGGGATTTTTATACTCTCGTTCTCTGCTACCCCCCTTCCATGACCAGGTTTCTGATCTTCCTGCAAGATAAATGCCCTGTATGGGCGAGGGAACGTGACTCTGA
Source organism: Egretta garzetta (assembly GCF_000687185.1). Classification (NCBI taxonomy): domain Eukaryota; kingdom Metazoa; phylum Chordata; class Aves; order Pelecaniformes; family Ardeidae; genus Egretta; species Egretta garzetta. The sequence goes on along the minus strand of NW_009259032.1, from coordinate 2,269,406 downwards.
GGATGGAGTAAGCATC
>NW_009259032.1:2269019-2269306 GCF_000687185.1 Egretta garzetta | reverse complement strand
TGCCGGGGGCACCGGGAGTCAGAGCAACCAGCACCGCTCTCCCGTCAGAAAGGCCACAGAGGAGTGCGCTCTGTAATGCCTGGGTGAGAGCACGGGGTCAGATCTGTGCAGTCGTCTCAAGTGCCTCTCCACAGAGATGATGGGGGGGGAGAAAAAACCCAAGCATTCTTCCACTTGCATTATGCTAACAACTTCAAATCAAAGCTTTGGTGCATGTTATTATCTCTTGGTGGCATCTATGTTGGGGGGGGGGGGGGGGGGACACTTCTAAAATTCTCTTTTTCTTT
>NW_009259032.1:2268485-2268708 GCF_000687185.1 Egretta garzetta | reverse complement strand
GGAGAGATTTTCACTTGGGAAAGGGAAATTTACACACGGGCTACAGGGAAAACAGATCTAGACGTACTCCAGACCCCCCGGCAAGGGAGGGGAAGAAGGAAAAAAAAAAAAAAGGTATAAACGCAGAAACACGGTAACCCCCTTCGGGTGTATCAGGTTTTAGGCACGAAGAAGGAGGGTGTAGGGGGGGAGGTGGGGGGCTCGCGAACGCCCACCGCCTGCA
>NW_009259032.1:2248853-2267520 GCF_000687185.1 Egretta garzetta | reverse complement strand
GCCCCCACCCGCGGGGCTCGGGGGGGCGGGGGGGGCAGGGCCGCCCTCAGGGAGCCACAAAACGCAGGGTGGAGGAGCCCCGTACTGGCCAGGGGGCACCGTCTGCTCCCACAAGCAGCGGGGATGGGGGGCAGCACCAGGAGGGATGATGGAGACACCCCCCCATCCCTGGGGAGCATCTCCCCATTTGCCTCCCAGGGCTCGCTTGGGTTTTACTGGTGCTCTCTGGTGCTCGTTTAGTTTGGGTTGGTTTTTTGTTTTTTCTTAAGTTGCCTTTCCCTTCGCAGAGCCCAGGCAGGCTGTTCCCGGTGGCAACCAGGGACCCTCCCTGAGAGCATCCCCTTCCCCAGCCCAGCAGCTCCCCCAAGCAGGGCTGCATCCGAGGCAAGGAACGCTATTTTCCTCCGAGGCGCGGCTGGGATCTTCCCAGGCACGCTGGCTTTGCCTTCCACCCTGGCAGGGAAACAGGAGCAGCGTTGGGGATGCTGCAGGAGGGTTTCCCAGGGGCCACAGGAGCTGCCTGCCCCAGGGGAGCCCCTGTCCCCCCTGCTCCCTGACCTCAATGCTCTGCCCAGGTAATTACCCCCACCGTTCCCATCTCTGGGTTTGGGGGGGTGGGGGGTGCGGTGTTCTCCTCCACAGCAGCTGACACAAAGCTGCAGTGCAACAGGAAAGCAACGTTTCGGTTTTTGTACAAGCACAGAGCAAGAAAAAGGGGCAGATATTGTTCTGGGCGGCGCACCTGGGTACCCCTGGAAGGTGCCCCGGGAAGGGCACGTTTCAAGCCCACCAGGCTGATTTACCCAGTAACTCTGAGCAGTCCTTTCCAGCTAGAGCGCTCCAGCTCCCCAACTCCTGCCTGTACCACATCTTTTAAGGGGGCAAGTCCCGTCCGCATCAAACACTATGGCATGGTTCAGAAAACATAAAGGCTTCACCATAACCCGTGAGTTAAGTCCTGAGGCCCTATAAGCGGTGGGAAGGAAACTCTCAACTCGTAGCCATGTTCAAAGGAGAACGTGGCTCCCGAACAAGAGCTTTTTTGATTGCATGTGCCCCTCGCATCGATCCCTGACCTCACTCTCCCTACCTAGCCTGCAGATGTCTCGGGTTGGTGGTCAGCAGAGCAGTGCCCCAGGTATGATGTTTGTTTGCCCCTTCTGCCGTAACTCTGTAAGCTGAGAGCGTCTCTCAGTGGTTGGGTATTTACTGTTTCCCCTGTGCTGGGGGAAACTTTGCAGAGGCAAGAAAAGAGACCCCTGAAAGATGTCACACGTGGAAGATGTATTTGTTGCAGCACCAGCTGACGGGCACATCTACTGCCACGAGGGATGGGGGAGGGAGGGCTTGCTTCTCCATTAAATGGAGTTAATTTATTTTTGATGTTTTGGGGCTTCCCAGGAGTAATACCTCTAGTTCCAGGCTTAGTTTCTAGTTAGTAGCTCAGTGACCTCATTAAATAGGTCCATCCCAATTTCAAGACGACATCCCTGCAGCCCTGCCCAGGGATCCCTGGTGGCTGCCAACCCGTCAGCCTCTCTGCCCCTCTCTGCTACGGGGGAGCACTGCTGCTTCACAGCCGTGACAGAAGTGATGGTGTGGGGGCCGCAAGCTCTTGGCTTGGGGAGAAAGCAAGTCTCTTCCCAATACCCGAGGTGTAGTGGACAACAGAGGAACAAGGGTACTGCCGCCTGAGGTGCTCAGTAATCACTTTTCTACTGGAAGTAGAATCTACCTTGACCCGGAGAAGATGGTTCAAGCAACAGCAACAAATAGCTGAATAGCTTTCAAATCCTTCCATGCTCCATTATGCGTGACAGAGGGCATCCAAGGATGCTCCATGTGCTTACCTCATGGCGCTTCCTCAGAGGTCCTCCATGTGCTGACAAACAATGCTCGTGCCTGGGCCATCCCTGACACCACCATGCTGGATTCTGCCCATTCAGGATCTGGTCTGGCCCAAGGGCTCTTTACCTTTCTCCCTATGAGATAAGCAGAATTATTAGCCCAGCTTAATAAATTCCAGATTTGACATAGGAGCCAAAGGACTGAGATAATTCAGGGATTTGGGACTAGAAAGTGCAAAATGCCTGGGTTTCCTTCCCTGATAGAACCTGGCTGGGGAGATGTTTGCCCAGCTGTTGGGAAAGTTAGTGACTAAAGTACACGTGATGTCAGTTTATCTTTTTGTCACCTTTAATGTCCTTAAAAATCATTGCATACCCTTCATAAACTCATCTGAAGCAAATATTAATATCTCTGATTTTCTTACTTAGACAAAAATACCAAGTGTCAAACAGTTTGCATTGGGAAGTGGATTTAGCAACCTAGCAGGTGTTGCTTTAGCTAGTTTATCAGGTAAGTTCAAGAAATTGCAACTCCAAATTAGATACCCGCAGTAAGTGACTGCAAATTCTAGGGTAACATTTAAAATGTTTCTGTGCAACTTGTGTACTGAAGGGTTTGTTTGTTTGTCTTACCAGAAGAGCTTTTTAAATGAGTTAGGTTCTAAATGAGTACTTGGAAGTTTTTTACCCCTGCTGTCCACTCAGGAATTTCAAGCTCTTGACAAGCAGTTTTTGAAAGCACAGAGCTGGTGAATTTGACTTCGGTGTATTCTATTGCCCAAGCATCTGGGGTTGCAAAACAAGCAATGAGAAGGCGTACTGGATTGGAAAAGTCCTACCAGCTTTCGCAATTAGTACCGTGAATGGTAGTATAGGTACCAGGTTATGCTCTAGGTGTTTCCTTAAGATCCTCTACATTTATAACTATTCATACAAACCTTAATCTAATTACAGAACTCAAGGGAAATTTATGTTTTCTTTTGTTACAGTGGCACAGCTCAGGACCACATTGCAGCAGCCACTGTACGAAAACAAAGAGCCCCGACCCCCATTACAAAGAGTTGCGAAAGTTGATTAATCGACTTTGGAGCAGAGGTAACTAAGGTCCCCTGCGTTACGTGGGACTTGAGCAATGCTGGTTTGAATAAGGAGAGGAAGCCCTTCTGTGCATTGATAATTACGAGTGAGATTCGGTAACCCACCCTCGCACTGAGCATTGCATTCCCAGGCGGATACTGTCACCTCTGGGCAACCAGCCTGAGGACTCATTTGCTACACGAACGTTAACAAGGGATGCAGATTCAGGCTCTACATCAGGTGGTTATGTTTGGTAGTCGAGATGGTCTCAGCTACTGAGAAGCACCTGAAGCAGCGTGGACTATTTAAGCAAGGGCTATATTTTGCAAGCTTCTCCGCTAGCTGTTTGCAATGCTGTTTGCAGTGCACGCATGTGGCATGCATGCTATGACAAGTATATCACACACCTGCTTTTGGCTGTGCCATTCCCCCAGGCTCTGCCATGCTGCTCTGGTTTTTATGGCAGAGCCCAGCACAATGCAATCCAAAGAGCAGGCGTGGGACAAGCCTCTCACTTCACTGGCATACACACCACAAGATATCAAGTACTGCGGAGTTTTCTCTCAAAGTTTACATAAGCAATTACTTCCTCTGTGGTTGCCTCGTGTGATACTGTGGATCAGCAAATGCAACTCCCCTTCTGATAACTTACATTTCAAGAGCAACACAACCTCATTCCCAGTAAAAACTTCTGAATGTTTTTTTCACGCTGGGAATGACTATTTGTGGTAGAGTTGTGGTCCAAGGAAAATTTCTTACATAGTTAGTGAAATCTGATAAAACAACTGATTGTATTTCAGTTTCCAAAATCACTACTTTGTTTGCTTATTTATGGAACCAGATCTTCCAAAGTTCATCCATACTCATGTGCTATAGTAGTGTGCTAAATTTTCAGTCTTGACATTATATCAGCAAGACCATGAGTCAAAATATATCTTACTACCCAGAGAAAGAGTTTAAACAGTGTTTCACCTCATAACAACCCTCACTCTGGAACCGTGCTGAATCACCTGGGAGGCCATATGGTGCCTGATGCCTTTTCAGGTGCACACAATCCTGTTTGTTTAGCAAATTTATGGCAATTAACAACTTGTTGTCCTCACTGTTTTTTCGAACAGTTTGGCTCTTTGTAATGGCTGAGGAGGACGTTCTTGACCTAAAGCACCATTTCAAGTAATTATACTAAAGGTAGGGCCGAATTCTGTCCCTGTCATCCTGTTGTATCCTACTGTGCATAATGTCCTGTTATAACTTGTGTGAGAGGATGCTGCTGGAGTTGGGGACTGATATGCCTAGGGAATAAAGGTAAAAAATTCAAAGGTGTTTAAGTTTCACTTTCAGTAGTCAGGGGCATGACGTTCTTGAATGGCAATGGGACCTAGGCTCCTTGCCCATGTTTTAAATGTGTCCTCTAGCAATAGCCAAATAATGCATCCAAAGAACTTTTTTTTTTATGTGAATTATCTGTAAACATATCACAGATTTCTTATTTATTTATTCTCTCTTCATATTTGTTTTGGTGAATATTTTCTCTGAACAGTTCCTGAGCTGTAGCTCATTCATGCACAATTCATCAGGAGCATTTGAAGTTCAGTATTCAAACTATTTTCCTTATTCCTGTTGCATGATACGGTATCAAAACATTTCCCTTCTATAAATATTCGGTAACGCTTAAGAAAAGAAAAAAGAAAAAGCTTGATCATTTTAGTCTCTGTATTCGCTTGCCTGAAAATTCACCGCGACAATGCAAAAGGTGAGACCGGCTGTCAGTTTATGTTTGTTAAGAACTGAAGCGAGCGTTCCCGTTGCTGTTTGCGCGGGCACCGCGGTGGCGGCGGGCGGCTGAGCGTCGGCGATGCCTCCCGGGAGAGGGAGGTGTGATACACCGGCTCCGGCCCCTGCTTCGCATCGCTCATCGCTCCGTCTCTCCAACAGAGGAGTCATGAATGTTTTAGGAACATGTCAAGAGTCCCGCGGCTTCTCATTATGTAAGCACTTTATCTGGGAGCAAACCCCTCCTAGGGCCGGCCCTGTTAACTACATCATCCTACACCAGGTTTCCTAGGGCTCCGGCTTGAGCTGAGCTAAAGGATGTGAGTAACTTGCAAAATATCTCAGTCTGTTGCACAACACAGTTATATTCCTCCCTCGCTCTCCACTCGCTTTTTATTTTTGCAGCACTGCAACTACAGATCTGCCTTTGAGTTGAATATTAACGCGACTGACGGATGTCAGTCTCTGCCCTGGGATTATCCCCATCAGTTTCCACTGAAGCATTTTTTCATTTTATTTACCGGGTACTAATTTCTGATTGTCAAGTTCAGGGTGGGCTTCCTCCAAATTTCTTTACTGGTGTCACAAAAATCCTCTCTCTGACGTCTCAATATTCCCACGCTGCCCACTTCTGCCTTCGTGCTTTCTCCCTGCTTTATGCACCAGGAGATAAAGGCATAACTGCAGTTTGGGATCTTTGTTTCAAATTCTCCCTGTAGGTGTGTCTGCTGGGTTGCTCTTACCCCATTTGTTATTTCATGGATTCTCTTGCTTGATACACTTTGCATGAAGTGACATTAGAAAGAATTATAATTACAGTATTTACTAAACCACTTCTTAAAGGAGGAGACTGATAGTATGCAGAAAGACATATAAAGGAAGAATAAGGAAACTTTCAGGAAAGACAGTTAATAAGATGCAGGATTTTTGAAGAAACACATTTTCCAGGAAACTTAATTGTTAACATGGTATTTTGGTGCTCTAGAGTAAGATCAAACTTACACACAGACCTGTATAACATTAATTTGTCATCTTCTAGATCAAAAAAGGTGTATTTTTAATTGCTACGGATTTTCTTTATAACTCAATGTATTTGCAGTTTTGTGCATGAGTTATTTTGTGAAAACAGATCATATTAAGAAAACTGTGGGAGTTTGAGTATATGGCAATGGCCCCAGCCTTCCCATTTGTAACTAGTTTGTGAGAAAAAAACAGCTATGACAAGAACAAACAGCCTCGCTTAGGTTGTTTGGGTTTGGGGTTGGTTTTTTTTTTCCTTTTTCATTTTGAAACTTGACAAACTACTCTGTTGTATGGTGGGTTTGAAATGCAACTCTCCCTACTAGCTGCTCTACTGCACCTTCCTAGAGTGCATTTACTCCCACCAACATATAGCCAGATTGTCGTTTTTACCCAACAGAAAGAAGCTTTTATAGCAAAACCCTCAAATTCCTGAGCAGCGTGTGACAGTAGGAGGAAGTCTGTTTGTAGGTGCCTGTAACGGGAAGCCTGGCTGTGTGTTTTCAGCCTTTTTTCCCTCTTGGCCTCTTGGTGGCAGGGCAATTAGAGCTCAAATGTACAGGGAAAAGATATCCCAGTACAGTAATCAAAGCAAACATTATATAAATTTTGATTGCTCCAACAAGAATGAAGTCTTTGTTAACTGAAGTAGCTTTATTGATTCGAGCGAGGAGATGTATTTATTCTGTTTTGTGAAGTGCTCCAAGCTGTGCGTGTATTTAATGCTTATAAATTCAGAGATGAAGTCGAAAAGTTCTGTGTAAAACCACAGAAGAGAAACTGCATCATTTCCAGAACATTTATTCTAACATTCTTTTCATAAAGGCAGTTATAATACTCGTAGCTATCATTATCATCTTATAATAGACCTTGATGTTTCACAAACAGCGTGATTTGTTTAAGTCAAATAATTAACAACATTCTTGACTGTTTAGCAATAATTACTTTGTTTTCATAGAAATACTCTGTTTCATCTATCTGTACAGAACTGAGGCTGAAAAATGATGGAATAACAAAAATGTTCAGCCCCATGAAGATGAAAAGTTTATGAAAATAAAAATTGCCCACAATGGCATGTGATCCCGTTTTAAGTATGACCTTTAGCTCCTTAAAGTGCATGTTACTCAGTGCTAAAAAGTAACTTAGGTGGTTTGCGATACTGCAGTAATTTAAATCGACAGCCTTAAGATGTCTTTGTCTGAAGATGTTATTAGGAATTCAGTATACATTTCCTCACGTGCAACACAGATAATATCAAGTAAAACTTGAAAAATAAGGAGAAGACTCCCCTTACTTCTGAAGTCTAACCATGACCACATGCATTTCCCATAACACTGAAAAAAAAGTTTTTTTTCTCCGAGTAGATGTAGTTATTCTGAGTCCTCTTATTTCAGATGAAGCTCCACAGAGATTTACAAGACCCACTCAGGCCCTTTGCGTATAAGCCCTCTCTGTGAAAAACTTTGTGCCCTTTCACTTACAGGACTCTACTGTAAAGATAATAGCGAGAGCCTTATTTTGACCAGGGAGTGTTGCAGGTTATCTGCAGCTATCTAGTTTATTACCACTTTAATCCAAGACCTACATTTTTATTCATTGTTTCTCTTTTGAGTAATGTTTTGGAAGGTAATATCAAATAAATGGACCCTTGGCTGTGGCCCCACACAATGCTTTCTCTTATTAGATGTCTCGGTTGATCTGCGTTTGAGGATGATTAAAGTATCTTGCACTGGGTTTCTTAGTTCATTTCATTCCATGTGCATTCATAAATTAGTTGATGGTAATCTATTAATAAAAACTTAACATTCTACATTATCCTCTATAAAATGTTGCAGGCTTTTTTCTCTTTTTTTCTTTTTCCAGACTGGAACTATTCACAGGCTCTCTTCAAGAGTCTGATAAGACACAGATTACAATGCTGGCTTGATAATGGCCAAGACCTTTGCTTCCTCTCTGAGTAACACAAACTTTAAGATGAGAAGGGATACCTTATCTTCATAAGTAAAATATCATTCATTAATTAGTCTCTAGGTTATTAAAACCAGTTCTGAAATGTGGAACAAGAACTTAACACTGAAAAACTGGATATGGTAAAGTCCAGTTTCTTGGACCCAACAAAGCAGTATCAGCGATCGTGTTATCGGCAAGAAGAGCAGTTGCTTACCTCCCTAAAAAGCTGCTCCTTCTCCAGACCGAAGGAGGTGAAAAAAGGAAGAACAGACAGGAAGATTTTGACAACAAGGTTAGACCATAACAGACCTGCCTGGGGAGTCATCAGTTTCTCTGGAATTAATGTGTTCCAAGTAGCAACAATACCAACTTGCTTAATGATCCCTTTGAAAAGCAAGTTTTAATGATCAAGTGGCCAAGACAGAAGGCATAGAATGGAAAAGAGTAGACATGGGAGGGGGGTAAGACAGCACATTAGTGGCCGGTCTCAAGATTCACAGGGAGCGGTGCTAAGTTCGTTAATGATTGGAAACCTCTGATGCTTTCTGCCTGGTCTACATGCTCTCAAACATGTCCTGGAAGAGGAAGGCATAAATTGGAGCTGAGCAAGAGTAGAATTTTGGAGGCTGTTGGCTGACTTTTTATCCTTTGAATTTTTAATTGATATGGAAGATTTGGTTACTTTAGAAGGAAAAGGAAGAACTAATCACAGTTTACAAGGATGAGCATGTGGGAGGACTGCAGGGGATGGAACACTGTAAAAGTAGCAGGACATTATATATAAGCAGCAAGATCTTCTTCCTTAGAAGAATCAGATAAACAATGTGATCATAACTAGGACAAGATTCACAGTTACATGCCAAGAAAAGATTTCATGATTCTTGTTCCTCCCCACACCTCTAACATTTCAGAGCTTGTCAAAATCCATCCAGGAGCAGAGAACAAAGTAGTTCACCCCACCTTTAGCCAGTTTTCCCTTTTTTCTTTTTCTCTCTTTTTTTTTTTTTTCTTTTTACCCCAGAAATAATTTATTTTCCACTTAAATTTACTTTTACTCCACACATGCTTTCCATATTTCTCCACAAGGAAAATCCTTCTCACAGTGATGCGGCTTGCACTATGGCCCTGCTCTGCTTTATCTTCCCCAAAGGGAAGGCCATCAGCTGAGCTCGGCAGCCAGGGTCATTGTCATGGCAGGCAGAGAATGCACAAAAACCTTAGAGGTCTCAGCTCTAAGGGGTGTTCAGACATGCCCTAACAGCACAGTCTTGGGTGACTGGCCTCAGCAGTTACTTACTCGCTGTCCTTTCCACGGTGATGCCAGGACAGCAGAGTGGCTTGCACAGCAGTATGTGCTGTGAGCTGGACCGCATTTGAGTAGGTGGTGGGAGGTAGCTCTGTGACTTTATCCATCTAGCCAGATCTTTGTGCCCGGTGGAGCTCCAAAAAAGAGTGCAGAGTGCGCAAAGGAGCCACTGTACAGTCTTACCCCATTTTGGCAAGGGTCCAGACCTTTCGCTGCCCTTTTAAGGACATTATTCTGTCCTAGGAGTACCATGTGTCCTTAATGTTTACAAGAGAATTAAGATCTCCAGTGATAGTGGTCTTAGGATCAAGAGACATTCAATATCATGTTTATCCTCCTAGCTGGCTTTCCCAGAATCAGTACACACATCAACAATTCCATAATGTATGAGTAAGATCTGTTTATTCCTTACCACAGCTCCAGCATTAATCATTTGTGCTTCTTCAAACCACCAGTAAAACTCCGTGCCGTGGAAAAGTACTAAACAACGTGTAGTGTCTTGGAGCAGGATCAGGCTCAGACTTAACAATACAGTTTTGCACAGGGAATTCACACTGCAGTACGGTTCTTTGCCCCCAAATAACGGAGTTGTTCAGTTTTCCATTCAGCTCATTATAGAGGACGTTGATAGACCTGTTTTAGTCACATGCCTTGCTTTTGACCAGTAATTTTGGAGAAAAGTTTATCAGACACATTCAAATGTGACCACATCAACAATTTTGAGAACGGCAGATCATTTATGTGGTACTTTGTACCCAAATAATAGAAAAAAAATTGTAAGCTAGGAATACTTTTTACAGTGCTGTAGAAAGCTGTGAGGCCAAAGCTAATGGAGATTGCTTGGGTATTGGATTGGCGTCACACTTACTCTCTGCTGATGAGTGGTAGAAGAAACCCGTGCCAGTCTGGGGTTTTATGATAGGAGGAAAAAGACATTTTTAGATCACTGCATCTAGTTGATTCATTTGGAAGCACTGATAAATGGACACAGCTGGTGGTGGAACTAGAAGGTGAGCTGCCCTTTTTTTCCTGTCTCCTATTAAGTATTAATACAAGGTGAAGGTGTTTGGTATTGAGAGGCATAAACTGAAAGCAACTGGATGAGAAAATAATAAAGAGAACTAGTATTTGTCTAGAGTCGCCTAAAATCCATGAAAACATTAAACAAATTTTCCATGCTTTGCCTGTTACTGGTTTCTTGAGAACTTTAGCAGATATCACACAATGAACTAACTGCTTCTATAGCTACTGGTGGTTGCATGTGCATTAGCGGATCAGCTGTGCACCTCCAAAGCCATCGCTGCAAATCACTGCGGGTGTGTGCATTTCTTGAAACTCAGGGCCACAATACTCAGTATGGTTTTCACCTCTCACTATAATAGTTTTCATCTGGACCACCTAACTGCCTGTGGTTTTTAATTCAGCCAGTCTGCAAATAGAGATGCTATTTTCCCCACGTACAATATTTATGTCCTTCCACATTTAAACCCCAATAGAATTAGTGCCAAAGGTGAACATTAAACCAAAGAACGATTCCTTTAATTACATCTTCTACTGACACAAATATTCTTTATAACCGGAATTTCCTGCTAGTGCTCTTATGAACTACTGTATACCTCTGGCGGGAAAATAAAGTGTTCACAAGCTTAAGGAATTCCATATGCATTTTATTGATGGTAATTCTGTTAGTTGTGCACTCTGAGGCTGCTGCTGGAACAAGGACTGTTTTGGCTGATGGATTCTGCACACAGAGCATACATTCAAGAGGAATTCACTAGGGAATTGAAAAACGAGCCATTACCGTTGTATAGACATGGGGTGAAAAAAACCAACCACAAAACAAATCCAAAACTTAATACAACAATATTTATCAAGTGTGGTTCAGCCTGGATGGTGGGGTTTCTAGAAACCTTGCTTAAATGTTTGTAAATCAGCCCAATAATAGAAAAGTTTAGTGTAAGTACCTAAAAAGTATGTAGATGGCTTACAATCTTTCCTCAGACACTTTTAAAGATATGTGCTCCACGTGGCTTACCTTTCTTTGTCTGTCCCCCTGACATACACAGTCCTCAGCATAATCTCAGAGGTTTTTTTCAGGAAGGTGGGGTGAGAAACAGTTGTCGTTCTTGGTTACTTTGGGAGAAACTCACTCTCTTGCCCAAGAGCAATGCAGCTGCCTCCAGGAAGGGAGGCAGCTGGGAGCTCCTTGGCCAGTGCAAGCACTCGCAGTCAGCAACCACAACCACCTCGCACTCCCTAGTGTGAAGGAAATGCGTTGCCTACCAATACTGCTTTTCCCTAACGCTTCACAATTCCCTTCCAGCCTTCTCACAGACTTTTTGGGAGCTGCTACAGACTGAGAAATGCTGGCTTAGAGAACTGCTGGTAGCCTATTCAACCCCTCTGCAGAAACCAGTATAAATTGATGGCAAAGGAAACTACTCAGTTCTGCAAATTCCAGCTCACATGAAAAGTCCTGGCAATTTATTTCTGAATAGATTTCAGAGCAAGATCTGATGAACCTATATGAAACGTCTCTGGGGCAAGTCCTATTTCTGTTACAGAAGAACCCACACAGAAATGCTTGTCACAGTTTCTACGAAAACTTTGTGAGCTCCCTCCAGAGAAAAACAAGGGACAGAAGTATTTGTCATTAGCCATAAAGTGCCAATAGGCACGATGCAAAGAGGGTTAACAATGTCAAGAGTTTGGGAACCTGAGGATGAACATTATTAGTCTAAAGCCACAAGGTTTTGTGCTTCTGGACTCCTCGGGTTGTGTTTGGTCTGGGTGCATCTTAACTAGCATTAAATGGAACTCATCACTTAGAAATCATAGAAAGAAAGGTTGGAAGTTGATCTCGCTTCCTGAAGGAGGGGTAAATTAGCATGTCTCTCAAGCATGCTGTTAGGAATGACAATTAAAATCTAATTCTAATTAGTAACACTGGATGCTACTCTAAATAAACAATGATGTGCAGATTTGTTGTGCAAATTCTTAGCTGCAGAAGTAGGCAAGTAGTAGACAACATGCAAGTTAATCACCTCTGCAACAGCAAACAGACTGGCTTGTAAATACACAAAACACACTTGAGATTTCTTTTGCAAGATGAATTATCGTGAGAGCAGACATTAAGGCTGATACTGAGGTCAGGGCAGCCTCTTTAGGCTTTAGTTAGTGTCTGGTTCAATTTCTGGTTAATTAGGGCTGAGAAGTTGGAAAGTTTGCAGCTCTGTTGCATATTCTTTATCTGCTCTGAGGAGGTAAATTAGGAAAAACTCCAGGCTGTCAGTTTTCTATCTCTAATAATCATCCAATAAAAATTACAGAGAGGCAGAAAGTCTCCAGCTGCCAGCTCGGACTCATTACTGCTGGTCATGTTGCCTGGAGAGCCAAAAGAAGTGAGGATCCAGGAATTCCAAGCATTAAAGGTAAATTGTCTTTTGTTTAACCGTTATTATTGAAAACTTCAGGAGATCTGCAAGCTGTGTTCCAAGTAAGGCAATTATAGGGCGCTGCATTTGCCTTTCTCGATTTATGGCCATGGTCCTAATGCATACTTTCATTAATTTCCCTAGCACTAGCTCCTGATCCTGCACATCCCACCATGCAGTAACTTCAGAAACGTGACTAGTGCTATTGCTATTCACGTGTGTACAACCTGCATTGTGCCTAGGGCCAAGATCCTCAAAGTTCAGCATCTAAATATCTTTTGAAATTATGGTCTACATTAAACAGAATTGAATTTGAGATACCTCTTGGCATAATACTTCTAGAAAGTACACTAGTAACTGTAATAATCCCTAACCTAACTCTATAAGGGAGGGGAATCATGTTAGAATTATAAGAAACAGAAACACATGGAAATATTTAGAGTACGTCACCCAACATTTTCTATTGTGCTTTTTAATTGCAAGGGAGCTGGGATTGCAGTGTAAAACAGCAACACTTGTACATTTGGACAGCCATTACTGTCACATTTTGCTGAGTACTAAATTTATACACGTTTTAATAGTACTCGAAATAGAATGCCAAACCTGCTCAGGTTTGCTCACTCTGTAAAAAGAATATGAAGTCAAAGTCTAAAAGCAAAGGAAAGAAAAGGGGGGTGCGGGAGGGGGCAGAAGAAGAAAGAATGGAAAAAGAGGAAAAACCTAAGAGGTGCCTTTCCTGGAAGCAATTCCATGGAAATAGTAACAATAAAACTATTCTAGAAATAAATAAACATAATCCACTTCTCCATAACGAAAGTAGATCTTTTTACTACTGCATAAAGTGCTACCTGCCAGTAGTTAAGCATAAAACAAAGCTTTTCTCTTCATATTCAAAACCAGAAAACTGAGAACTTGACAGCAAAGTGGGGCTAAATACAAATCCAGTTAGTTTCAATAATCCCATTCTGTACACATTTTTAAATAGCCCTTTAAAACTCTGCTTGATTATCATTTATGAGCAAGGCTTCTAATAGACCCCCAGGCTTTCACAAAAATATGTTTTATGACTTCATGAAGGCAACTCAATGTATTATGAAGGAAAAGGAAGAGGAAAGGGAGACAATTTAGTCCAAAGATGTTTGTTTACCTTCTTGCTTGTACTTCTGTACAGCAATAAAACTTCTGGCAAATAAGGGACAAAATTGTCCTCTTTTTTTGCATATGTCAAATTGTAGAGCCTGTTTTAATATTCATGGCCTCTCCGCTATCCCACCTTGAACAGCTTCAACTACAACTGAAATTCTGAGTCTAGCGCTTCAACAGAGACCTTTATCTTGGCACTTACCTAAATTCCCTCCCCAAAGTGGTGTAAGTAAATTTGCATATGCTGAACTTATAACATTAAGAAAAGATATGCCTTCACTTCCAAAACACTACAACCCCTATCTGTGAGATAATTAAAACTTAATTCAGCTTAACTGTAACTGGACCAAAGCTGTAGAGTGAGGTCTACATACACTAATGCAACGGATAAAGAGTTGCAGACACGGCAGATGTGAATTGGTATTTAAGCTGCCTTTCAACTTGCTGGCAGTGTCAGCTTTTAAAATCATTCCTTGCAATGCAGCTTTTGAACATGTGGTGCCTAGAAATGGCATTACAGTATTGGGTAATTCTTATTAATTAAAAATATTACATCACTGCTGCACCTCTGCATGTCACACCGAGTTAGCCTACCAGTTTAACCAGGATGTAGGCAAGCTGCGTATTTGGGAAGTATGTGGCGAAGTTACTTTTGTTTCAGAACTTATCAAATGAGTCCCAAGACACTGACTGCATTTCAGGATCACACATCTGTGCCTCAAAAACTAACACATTGCCAGTAAAAATAATCTGAGCTCTTACTCCTTAACTGAACTTAAAGGCAGTGACATATAAAAAATTAAATCTTAAAATTAAGTAGTTCAAAGGCCTTGATCTCTCACTCATACAGTTAATGAGAGACAACTATTACAGAAGGAGGCCATACAAATATCTAACTTAAATGCAAGTTAAAGAGCGTCTCAAAACATTGGAGCAACTTCAGAAGAGCACTGACTCTGTGTAAACATTCAGCGATGCTAAACTTCTTCTAGGTTAACACAAGAAGAGCAAAACTGTGTGAAATTCAATGGCACATGAACTGGAATTGAATTTCTTTGAGCAAAAATGGATGCCTTGCTATGCTGCCTTGCAGCTCAGACATCTTATGGCAAAACGTATCATGTAAAGACAAGCTGCAGAGGTTTGCAGTGTAGTTGTACTGCTTGTGAAGGTAGAGTGGGTTTGTAAGTATGTATGCACAGGTGGAAGTTTGTGATTAGGTCCTATGTCCATGCAAAGCAACATTAAGATTAGTGGGGCTGAACTCAAATTCAAGGACCACCCCATACATAACTCCTTCGTGGGTCTAGAAGGCAGAAAACCAGGGAAAAGCTCTGTAGCAACTGTGAAAATATCCTCTAAGATTTTCCTCCTTTTCCCATGGCGTGGACATAGCAGTGTCTCAAATGATCTAGAAATGATTGCTATAATGATTGACATACTCGAGTGGGAAATTGACTGAATTTGCCTGGGGCAGAGAGGCAGGACAAAGATCTATTCTAATACCATTATACTCTATGGGGTGCAACAGGTCATGTATACACAACCTGTATTCAGTGTTGCATAATTACATGTTTTTCTTTCAGATCACCAAAAGCAGTGCAACAGCTGAAGCACAAGATCTGCATGAGCTAAATAAAAATACAATCAAGTTCTGAAATATTTAAAATTTATGGCCAAAAATATCCTGCCCAGGATACACATCCTGCCGCCAGATCTGGGTATGACTTTTGCACAGAAATCAACCTTCCCCTTGCTTTGGTAGCAAGAACTCACAGTAGCAAGTGCTTTCCGTTGAGGGTGTAGGGACAAGTTGCCTGCTAATCTTGCTTCCTTGGAGGGCCTGTAGCTGGCTTGCTCAGCACTTAAAGTGAGTTGATAAGTGCTTAAATATCACAGCGACAGGCATTATAAATATCCTGCTCTGCTGTGTACTTATGAAGCTGCATTAAGCCCAATGCAATTTACATGTGCATCTGGGGCAAAACGTTCAATGTGGTTTCACCCATTATCCATACTTGTAATGACCTTCCCAACTATCCAACAAAAATGCCTGATGTCCAAAGACGATGAGCCAACTCCTTTCTGCCAGCACCTACGTCCATCAGCAGAGCTGCACTGCAGATGTGGCCAAGTGCCTCCTCTGTGCGCTAACAAGTGGCATCAACAAGGACCTCAAGTTGGTGGCCTCGGGGAGAGTCAGCACCTCCGTGCTGCTTTCATTCCCAACAACTTCAGTGGGAACTCAAGGCAATTTTGAGTCTCCTAGTTCTGTGGCCAGCCCAGCTATCACTACGAGTCTCATGCCACACAATGTTTTGGAATCCACCTCTGTCTTTTGCTTCTAACGTGACCTGCAGTTGAGCCATCGGCAAAAGAAGTTCCAGCTCTTGAGTAATTGCGCCGTCTGCATCAACATGATTAAACAAGCAATACATCCAGAGCTTTGCATAGGAGATAAATTAAAGCTTTTTGTTCAATGGCACTCAATGCATTTGAGTTAAAAAGGGTGTAGAGAGTGTCCCTTCAATAACCCTGCTTTTGTCATCATGATACACCACCCTGTACTTCTAGGCTCAGGAAGATTAAGAGAAGCATTTATATCTTGCATTAACGAAGCAACAGATTCTGGGGTTGTGCACTCTGTTACTGCTCGTTTGCTTATTTTTATTTATTTATTTATTTTACAACCTAAGCGAATCAAAGTTACAATGGGCTGAAGAGGATGATCTCAGCTGATGTCTGGAAGTAATTTTATAATTGCCCTATAAGTCAGAAATGACAAAACCCACTTTTTTTCCCATGGCACTGAGACCACCAGTTGCCGTGTTTCCTGCTATGCTCTACGTTGTTTGTACTCAAGAGGTTTGTTTTCAAGAGGAAAACTGTTTACATGCATGAGCTAAGATAAGATATATTGTAGTGAAGGATATTTGGTTAGAGAAGAGAAAGATGGGGAGACGGGGAGGGAAAATAAAAACAGTAAATGGTGACTTAAGCCTTCAAACGTTCTCCCATTTTTTTAATAGTGCTTTGGGCTTTTTTTGGAACAGTTTTTCAGCAGAAATCCAAGGGTTTCTCACAGAAAAAAAAAAAAAAAAAACCCATAACAGAGTTAAGTTTTTCCCCCAATTGTTTCTACTATCTGGTTGCAGAATGGAGCACAGTTGCTCTCTCAAACAAAAGGCACCTGTAACCCTACCATCATTAGAGAGGTTCACAGTGACTCCCAGCAATCTTTGCACGAGGGAACTTTGCTCAAATTGACATTGTAGCAGCCAAGCCTGGTGGCAAGAGGTGCAAACCTGCTCTTTCTCATTTAAACCCAAACCTTCTGTGAACCCAGCAGATAGCACTGAAGTTCAGGATTACCTCCAGGTCTCTCTCCTCAGGGTGAAAATGTAATTATGATAAATCCTACTTCCTCATTGTACCCTTACAGCTAAAGGTAAACAGAATGAGTCAGATCTCAAAATTTACAGTTGCTGAACTCCTTTCAGAGATATTAAAGTATCTCTCTCCCTTGCCTAACACAGGCTGTCTGCTGTCTTCTGCCTGTATGACAGATGATCTGCAGTCAGCATTGACATTTGTACGGTCACCCCCATTCAGATCCCGGAGCACTAAGAGAGGCTTTTACTTACAAGTACCTATAGTATGAGGAAAAGCTGCCATACAGAACAAGAGGAGGCAGGATGCGATGAACCAAGCAGCCAGCCTTGTGCTTGGTATCGTATTTAACTCCCTGCTCTCTGCTAGAGAATGAGGTTACATATTACGTACCCAAACCAGGCCAGCCTTCTAAGGTTGAGCACCGACAACTTCATTCATGTAGACCCTCTGCTTTTTGATTGCAGAGGCTGCATTTGTACACCCTATAATACAACAAATCCCTGGTCTCAGGTGGGACCTGTAAGTTATATGGCAATAAACTTAAGAGGGAAGTCATATTTTGTGATGTCCTTGGTCTTTTTACAAGAGCATTAGGCACCCTGAGGTTGGCCAGTTGGGATTCTTCCTTTTTGACTGGTGGGCTCCAAATCATGTCTCGTCTGATTAACTCCTTTTATAGTTTATCTGCAGGTGTCAGTGGATGCTGTGGGGCTGCCTGTAAGCAGTTCTTCACTGTCACAAACTTAGAGAGACCAAGTGACTTTCCAAACACTTTTTCAGGGTGCCTGCTGCATACAATCTGTCTTTCTGGCATCTACAAGCCTTATGATCTGCATGCCTTCCCATCATCTGTTATTTGGCTATTGTCTTGTTTAGAAAAGGTTTTTTGGAACTTAAATGTCAACAGGTGTGGCAGAGTGTATGAAGGCATGCAGTACAGAAACATGGCTAATTTTAATCTTCTCGCTTATATTTTTTTCCAGTTAACAATTAAAGTTAAAAAGAAAATGTGTGTACAGAACCCTGTGACTTTAAAAAAAAGTTTTCTAATTAATACAGCTTCTAATTAATGAAGTCTTGGATTCTGTGTCAGTCATAAGTCATCCCAACTCATACACATCTTGTTGCTTTCTGCAAGTAATAAGCACAAGTCTGGAATCAAACTGACCCGTCAACCTTTTCATACACAGCATTTCTGGATTAGGGGCAAGGGTCTGACCAACATGTAACCCACATAAGCAGCATCCTCACAGATGGGATTGGAGAGCTGGCAGCCAAAATACCCGTTCTGTTCATCGACTGTGGGCACAAAGCATAGCCTGTCCAGCCAGATTTCGCATCTTTAGTTAGCATGCCTATGGCAAAGGTGTTATACAAGGAGATCTGTGAATATTTCAGAGCTCTGAATCACAAATATCACTGATGTTGAAATGCCAAGTGGGAGAGAGTATTTGCCTCTTGTTAAAGCGCTCCTTTGCATATATTTCTGCAGAACAGCAATCCACAAAGAGAGAAACAACTTTTGGCTCATCTGCTCCTTTACAGTGAAGAGCTGGTAGAGCATCTGGGAGCCCATACTCACTATGACCTATGGCAATAAAGAGAGACAAAAAAGAAAAGAAAATTCGTGGGTTGTGCTTCATCACATATGGTTGAGGGGAAAGAAGACCACATGGCCTCCTGTCCATACCTCTCCAAAAAAAAAAAAAAAAAAAAAAAAAAAG
>NW_009259032.1:2224133-2248709 GCF_000687185.1 Egretta garzetta | reverse complement strand
CCCCCCCAAAAAAAAAAAAAAAAAAAAAAATATAGCCAAAGCACCAAGAAATGGGCTGCTCTTAACCTAAAGGACACGATTCAGAATACCTACCTTGCATCCTAAAGAGCTGACTTAATGCTTATCTTTAAAAATCTGTAAGTCCCTGCCCTGTGCAGCTTTATTAGGCTAAATAAGGGAAACGCATCTGAGGGCAAAAGATTGAGAGAAACAAGGCAAGCAAATGCTTGTATTTTTATTATTTTTCACAGGAGATGGATTCTTCTCAGTGCCTTATCATCAGTTTTGTAATCACTAGCTACTTAGAAGCTCCTCTTTGCTACACTCAGGGTCAGGGTAAGCACTCTGGATAATATTTGTGTGTACTTGTTTGTGCAAGCGCGGGTGAGGTAAAGGGAAGAACAAAATGTTAGGAATGCCAGTGTTGTAATTCAACCGTCTTGCTTCACAGTGAGATTTTCCTGTGTTCCAGGTACTACCAATTTATCTGTACCTGTGTCATCGCCCTTCCTGCTCCTCTTAATCCAGACAGTGCAGTAAGGTTAATGCAGGGGCCGGGAAGGGAATCTTCTTGCATTATGCCAAAAAGATTCACCAAAATATGTCTGTGTAAAAAAAAAAATTAATGATGAATTCACAAAGCCTCCTGTAAATGCCTAAGGAGTTTGCACCCTATAAATATTTAAAACAAATATCTCCCAATACATAAACACTCTCATTTCCTTTACCCAGCCACAGCAGCAGGGATGGAGGCAAGGCAGTTATCTTTGCTCAGATGTTGTTTAGCATATCCCTAGATGCAATGAAACTTTTTGTGTTGATTCTTCCTTTTCACTTATCCTTTTCATCATCATATAGTGTTTCAAAAATGCAGGAGTTGTAATCCAGCTCCTAATCTTAGCTAATGGGAGCTGTGACTAATTAAAAACTCATCAGTGTAAAAGTATGTTTTGTTCACAGTAAAACTAAAAAAAAACCCCCAAACCGTTAAAAATTCCATCCTGCAATTTTGCTGCTTTTATTTCTTGTGCATGATCCGTGCAATTAGATAGCACTTTACCTCAATTAAACAACATCACATACTTGCAAAAAAAGCCTTGTTTACACTAAACAGTTTGGGAAGAGGAAAGCTGTTTTCTAACACAGGAGTCAGCTCATCCACTACCAAAAAGTAACAACTCAGGGGCAATAAAGCAGCTCAGTGTAGTACTACACAGCAGCAGAGAATGAATAATAATAATAATAATAAAAAGGTACCGAGTTCTACCTATGAAGGAAATTCTACATGGGCAGAATGTTTCCATGTAATGAATGAAGCGGCACTGATTTCTGCTTAGTGTAGAGACAGTGCATCTGGGTTAGAAGGGTCTCCAAATAATTAGGCCTCATTTTTTCTGTGTCAGCTGTGCAGTGCCTGCTCTGATCTGGCTGCTGAACAACTGCAGGTTAGAGTCAGGGAGCGAATACATTCAGCAAGTGCTGTCGTCATGCCTGAGGCACGTGGGCTCCTCCAAATACCCTGCTTGGTAGCCGAACCCTGGCTCTGCTCTTCTGCCCTCATGCCACCCCTGAAAGGACACAAGGATGGCCAGATAGAGAGAACTAGCTCCAGCACCTTGAAGTCTGGCACTGTCCCAGAACTCCAGGAGATGCTTCACTGCCCTCTCCCAAGATCTACCAGGTGGTGGATGAAGGCCCAGAAAGCATGCAGACTGTTGCCTTTGCCATTTTATAATTTAAATCCACTGCAAATCTCAAGCACATACATTGTTTACTTATCATTATTTGTTTGCATTGCTGCATTTCTACCATTCCTACTTGGAGAATAGCCCTCCTCTCGCCACCTTCCAGAACAGTGCCTTGCAGGGAAACGCTTATTAATGCGTTCAGCAGAGCTCCTGCTGCCTTTGCGTGGGAAAGCATGCCGATTGCATCTGGAGATAGGTTATATTTCCCCCTTTCTAAGTTCAAGTAAACTTCTTTAATTTATTTGGTAATGTGAAATTAACTTTACATTTAAAATAGGTCCTGTTGCTGTGAAGCCAGCATAGCAGGAAAACACTCCTTGAGTTTTAAAGGTTTTAACCCTTGCAGATCTGGAGAAATTTCCACTTTTCCCACCCGTGCTATTCTTGAGTCCCTGTAGCAGCCAAGAACAGCAAAATAATTGGAGGTGGGTCAGGCAATCTGGGTGACTACAAAGATATGTGTATAGACCTATGCACGACATTTTATGTCTGCCCTTGCAGGTGCGAGAAGGTTTTTATTTTCTATTTCTGTCCTTTGCCTTGTACATTTCTTTTGTTCCAGAGAATAATCTTTCTGTTCAAGCAGCTCTACAGTTTCCTTTATTTCAGCACCATATTGATATCTACCTGTGGCTGACAGCATGCAAGAGTTGCCTGGTACACTGTAAAGGAACATGCCATCAAGCGTTTCAGGAAGCCATTCATGGGCAGCTGTATTCCCTTTCTTTCAAATCCTCCTTTTTACTGTTCAGTAACTAAACTAAACCATATAAACCATGTACCAGCTAAGCCTTTGTTGTTGGTGCTTCAGAAGACACACGGCCACCATACTGCAGGACTTACTCTTTTTTTTTTATTTTTATTTTTTTATTTTTTATTTTAAGTAACCAAATGGAAAGGGAAGCAGGCTTGCCACTGGAAACTGTAAGTTATTATTATCACTGTGTTATCAAAGATCTGCAAGATAGACTTGTCATCTGCACTTGTATGACACCTACCACAACCAGGGCTCAGGTAAATTAAATTCTGTTAATCTCCAAAATAGCATAGGATGCTTGTTCCACACTGCTTTATGACTTTGCTTCAGCCAGATCCATAAGGCACACAATTGCTCAGCCTGTGTCTTTGCTTCTTCCAGTGGTGCATTAAGCTATTTAAGGTAAACAAAGTCCAGATCAGACCATTACGTATGTACACGTAGGGAAGCTAGGAAACTTTAGAGACACACACAGGACGGGTCCAGCCAAAGGCATTGACAAAACTCAAGCATGGCATTAGATCCTACCCGAAGAACACAGGCAAACAGAAGGAAAACTTGTTTCTTTGTGTAATTGGTGAACAAAGTACTACTTGGGCTGAGCTCTTGAATCAGGGGTTCTCCTGATGCCAGGAACAAGTACCACCCTGAAGGACACCATTTCTGCCATCAGAGCAACACCACTACTGCTCTGAGCCCCCGTGGAACCTCAGCTGCCCTGACCCTGAAAGCCTCCTAAGCAGGATATGCTGTGAAGAGGAGCATTGCTAGACCCCCTACAACTGGTGTTCCCACCATATGTCTTCTCCTCTTTTTAATCTCAATTTCTTTCCATTTCTCCTTCGCCTTCCATTTTGACTACCTGGTCCAGTGAATCCCTTGCAGTACTGTTAAGGCTCTGTAACCAGTGAAGCCATTAACAGCCACGTACTAAGTAGCACAGAAAAGACTTGCAAGCTTACTGGGCTGTGGTGGGCTTCAGATTGTCCCTTGTCCTCACCCATCAGGGGACTTGAGAAGTACAAGGAAGAGTCATCACTAGTAGCAGAAACTCCCATTTGCTGTGTGACTGCAAGTGTTTGTTTTCAAGAATCTGAGGTTGGACTTTAATAGCAACAGTCTAGACCATCTCAACAAACTTGTTTTTTTCCCCCCAAACCACAGTTTCATCCTACTTAAGACTAAATATTTGCTTTCTGTTCCTCTAAATAAAGCAAAGTCTATAACTAAAGGGTTAAAGGAAGGCTGAGTGAAAGCCTCGATACTCTACATTTCAGAGACTTCAATGTTTTTCTTCATTTTTCTGAATCTTTAATGAAAGTTAAAAGATTTTTAATGGTGCTTTTTGCCATGGGACTCAGCTGAAGTCTCTATGCTCAAAACCCTCAGCCTTGTTTAAGCGTACAGTGACAGGGTCGTGCTAATGTCTTTGACTCTTTAGGCCAATTTATTCCATTTAAATTAACACAACATCAACGAGTCCTTGGCCTCTCTGCTAAGGCGGTCAGCAAGGCTGCCAGTTGCAATGACGGCATTTGCAAGATGAAACCTTGCCTGCTGTGAACTGCTGGGATGAAAGGAGACATTTAAATCCAATGTTAAGCAGAATTGCGATGATGTTTTGGGAATGAACTTGCACTAAGCTTCCAATTTGTCTTAATTTCTGTGGTACCGCGTTTCTTTAACAGCCTGAATCACACTGCGAAGTTTGTCTTGTTACACTCTACAGAATATACAGCAGGGCTTCTCCTTGCATGGGCTGTGTGGTCTGAAGTCCTTATTTATATTTATTTCCCACTTCTATATTCTTTTAAAAAAAAAAATTGCAGAGCAGTTCTGTAGTACTTCATCCCTTGCCCCTTATCCGCATTTGATTCACCCTTGCCTTTTTTCCCTTCCCAAAGGGCAAACCTGGTGAGAGTGTCTTCCACCTCTTTTGGGCACCATACTGAGGTGCAGGGCTCTCCACAGTGCTTCAGTCTTCTGGCCTGGGAGGTTTCATTCCACCTTGTGAGGCCCAGCGTTCACAATCAGGTGATGCAGTACCATGACACACGCTCAGCTAACAGAAGCGGTGAAGTTATGGATGGTAAAATAATTCACTTGCCAATGTTTTCCATTAATTGAAGCAGATTCTGTTCAAACAGAGCAATATCTGTCCTGCCACTTGTATGGGGAGGCAGAGGCAAGCCTAGAAAGGCTTTTTGCCTTTTTTTCCTTCCTCTCCAAGATCAGATTTTTGCACAAGCTTTCCACATTTTTGATTCAAAAGTAAGAAGAGGTATTAGCAATTACATACGCAGGGCCCACCTCTGCTTTGAGCTCAGTGTAGTCATTTATACCAATACTAAGCAACTACAGAACAGCACCTGAAAGAGAAGCAGAACTCTGCACCTGCTCCCTGGAAGTACAAGTGCCTACAACACACGCTGCAAAGGAGAATCAGCCTTACCACGCTCTACTGTATACACAGGGATGCGTGATCCATCAAAGGACCGGTAGAAGGAGCATTGCCAGTGCAAGGAACAGAGACAGGTGGAAGGAAAAGCGACTAAAGCATTTGGTGATTATAAGGAGGAGCTTTAATGTATTTCTGCTTCAATGGCAGAGTAGAGCGTGATGAGGTCAGAGGAAGAAAGGTGTGCGATGTGCAGACAGCGGTGAGAGTTGCAGTGGGACAAGGTAGAAACTGTGCTGTAGGTAGGCACAAATGAGCAACTTGGAATGGCTTTTTTCCTACTCAAAAAAAAAAAAAAAGAGAGCTTTCACACGTACCTAGTAATTAACAGGGCACCCTTCACGTGCAGCATCAATAGGAAGTGTAAAACCTAACTATTTTTTGTTTCCCTTGTGTAGGAGGTTTTAATCACTGAGCAAGCAGTAGCTAAGTCTGCTGTAGGAATAGCTATGATAAATAGTAGATTTTCATAGTAAGACAGAGCTTTTGTCTCTGCTCCTTTGCTGCCAAATTCTTGCTACACGAGAAGTGAGACAACTGATGGAAGAGATTCACGTTAGAAGACACAACGTGGAGGCAGCGATCTGCTGCTGCTGTTCCTGCACTTCTCCCAGAAATGCTCCTGCTCTTTCCAAACATCTTGCTGATTCATTCTGATTTCCAGTGGTTTACACCCATTTCCCCAGGGTAGGTGGCAGAAATCACGGTCATTTTTAACAGCCTATATAAAGGCAGGTTCACCTACTTCACCGGGACAACAGTTACCTGGAGTTATACAGAGGGGGAAATTCAGGCCCTACCAAAGACAGTGAGAGTTTTGACAAGGCAGCACCAGGCCCCAGCTCCACGCAGCCTAAATGACTGCCTGATCCTGCAGGACATGCCTGGCTGTATTGCTTGATGCTGGGCTGATGGAAAGCCTGGCTGCGATCAGCCAGATCTCAGAACCAACCCAGCAAGCAGAGCTGGAAATTTGTGTGCATCACCCCTCAAACTGTCTCTTGAATTGCAAAAATTGTTAACAATATTTAAGAAATAGTGGATAAAAGGAGATGAGAGAGAAACAGCCATATTTTAAACAGTTTTTTTCCTTTCTGATTTCTGACAAAGCTGGTTGGAAAGGATTGACATTTTCATTTTAAAATATGCTAAGATAAAAAGGCAAACATATTTCCCCCCATCTTCTTTTTTTCTTTGTTTGACTTCACAACAGTTAATTGCCACTTCCTTCTTTATCTGGGAAGAGGGAAGCTTCTGATCCGAAACAATTTTGCAAGGAACACATGGAAGCAGAAGTGGGCACAGGTCTTTGGGACTTGGACAGAAAGATCAGCCCCTTTTGGATCAGAATATGCTGGCAAATCATCAGCTCAATCTGTTCAGGCAAAGAACAAACGGACCTCACACTGCCTGTAACGCGTTACCTACTGTCCAAGGTTACAAACCTAATGTACACAAAATAAGGTCAATCACAGCAGCACCTGATGCATGCAACGTGTGCGATTTTTGGACGTGTGCGCTTCTCAATTTCACACCCGCGCAGCAGGGCTTGATTCCTGTGCTACGGCTGTTTCTGACTCAGTAGACGCTACAAATAATCAGTGCTCCTTGATTTCCCCACCTCTCTTCCCAGGAAATCTATTACCTATATTTGGTTTTATGCCAGATCAAAAGCAACCAATTCCTTTTTTTAACCCTAAAGCTGTTTAAGAGTTTCTCTCCTCTTCCACCCTTTTCCCTCACTGTGAGAGGGTAACGACCCATTTGTGAATGGGTCTGTAACAAGCCCTCTCCATCACACAATTAACTAGTTTAAAACTGCTCCAAAAGGTCTACTGGATTCACAGAGAGAGAAAGTAGCCTTAAAAGCAGGTCTTAGAATAACAAGAACAGTCAACCAACTTTGCTGTCAGGCAGCTAATCACAGTTCCTGCATTTCAAGCATTTGGGGTCTGGAAAGGGGAGATCTCTTCTAGATTTCTTTAGGCAGCACAAAACAGGCTAGAGATATTTCAGGTCTGCCCACACGATCCTCACACATGGATTGCACACTATTCCTGCAGAGCTGGGTGAAGATGAATCTCTGCAGAACCATCCTCTCTCCCCTATGACCAAATGCAGTGCATTTGATTACCTACCTCCACATTAAATCCACAGCAGGTACCAAAATACACACAGGGTACAACTACCATAGATTACCTTACTCACCTACCTTAAAGCTCTTTTGGCTACTCCAGGTGTTCATTTGACCCTTAATTGCCAGCCTTCACATTGTAGGAGACCTCTGGAAACAAAACGAGCGCTCTGGGAAGCAACAGATTTCAGGGAGGAGAAAGCTTTGAATAAAGAATTCCTCATGGTCAGAGAAAGAACAGGCAGGATGAGCAAAAGGGAGACCTAGGAACAAGGATCTGATGACTCCTCTCAGCTTGCTTTTGTTGATGTAGGCCAACGTGCAAACACAAACCAGCTGCTCACAGCCCAGTGGGCTGTACCTCCTTTGTTTCTGCCTCCAGCAATACAGGCAGCTAAAGCTGCAAGGATAGAAGTCCATTACAGATAAGCAGAAGCCACAGTTCTATGATACTACAAGGGTTAGCAAGGCCATACCTCTAACTGGAATACATATGGCTGCTTCTTACAGCTTTGTTCAGGAGTTTGCCTTGGAAATTGGAACACTTCAGCCTGTGCTCCTCAGCAAAGTCCTGGAAGAGCTGGTCACTAAGGAAACTGCTGGCTAGCAGGAACCTTACCTTGTAGTTGAGGGAGTGAGTTGCCATTAGCATATTGCCATACTCAGCATAATGTAGTGGGACTGATGAGGGTTTAGGTAGAGCACTCATGGAAAACATATGCTGCCAAAAAATCCTCTTGTCCTTCACTGATCCAAAAGGCAATGCTCCCGATGTTCCAAAAGACAGAGTTGTTGGTTAAACGAATCACTACGCATGCATTTGTGTGAAAGTGTTGTAATGATGTGATATCAAATGGATAGCAGATATTTTATATACACGGGGTGGATGGAGTTATGAAGTATTATCTTGTGACTTTCAGAAGGGGGAAGTTCATGGAGATGCTCCAAACATCTGGAAGACTGATATATAGAGAACAAAGTGAACATTACTGAGGTCAAGTCACAAATTCCACATTATGAATGACAAACATGCATTTACCAGGGACTGAATGTGTCAAGATTAATCATATTTTCCTATTTAATCTGATTTTTGTATTTTCCTTCCTAGGAAGGATCATGGGTTTTTATGGAGGGGATCATGGGAAGTATGAAGGACTAGATACCCAACCAGATACCATAGTCTTATTTCCACTCTGACTCTTATTTCCAATTCATTTTTCCATCACAGCTGTGCTTCAGGTGCCACCTCTGCTTACAAAGCTGCAGTCCTTTTCAGGCTAGTAGTAAAAAAAGAGCTTGGTGAATTGAAGAATGACCCTAATAGTCAGCAGAAGCCTTGACCATGTTTGTAGCAGGCACTAACCCATACATATAACAAGCTCTTTCAAGGTAGTCCATAAATTAATAAAATAAAAAGAACACATGAAATATTATAAACGGTATATAAAATAATAAAGACAAACCCATACAAATATTTCTTATAAAATCCCTCAAAAGGGATTCTAAATATTTCAGATTATTAATAAGGATTCCAACCTACAGCTGACAAACACCCCAGGGAAACAAAAAATTTAATAAAGCCTTTCCCTTTACAAAAATCAGAAATAACCATGTGTTTCATCTAGGGTTTAAGTGGGAATAAGGGGTAACTTTTGCCAACTAAAGTGGTTACTAAAGTATATCCACCCATTCCTGTCATAGGTATTGCAACTGGAAGAAGCCCAGGTGGCTCAAACAATGTTTATCAATCCTGTCTTGATAGAGCGACTACTTTTTCCTGAGCTGATGTTGGTGCTTTCAAGCAGATCGATTGTATTCAGTCAAGGTGATGGTGTTCATTGTGCAGCACCTCCTTGACCTGCAGGATATTTCGCTTTTCTGCAATGCACTGCAGTGACTGCATGGGTAAGAAAGACGTGTCCCTTTGGTTTGTCATTTATCTGGCAAGCTTACGTATCCACGAGCATGTCAACACCTCTTTGGATATTAGCGGGAGTATAAATGTTAGTTTATGCTAATAAGTAATACAACGAAAAACAAAGAAAAGGTCAGAAACTGTAATTTTATATTAAGTGTGATTTCCCAAGACAAAATAAATCCAATCCATGGCACATGCTTACAGTTTTCCAAGAGATATATTTATAGCTGTGAATATGTACTTTGGCTAACCCTATTGTAAGCACAGAGAAGGGAGGTAGGTTTTTTTCACTTTTAAAGAAAAAGAGGGAGGTTAATTGGTTCTGCTAGCTGAAGGGCTATTCGCCAGACGGCGGGAGCATGCATTGAATGGAAGAGCTACAGAGACAAATGAGCCAGTCTACATGATGAAAATATCCACCTAATGCCTTGGGATAAAGGGAAAAAAACCACCAACCCACCAATAAAATAAAATAAAATAAAAGCAAGAAATCTCTTGCTACTTCAGGTGCAGTGTTATTAACCAGCATCTCATGCAAGTAATGAATAACTGTTTGCTTAGAAGGATAAAGAACATATTGTTTCCTTGCCGTAATTGCTAGAAGAGGTAGTCATGTCAAGACTGAAGTATTGCTCAGTCATTGCCATCATATTTACCCTTTCCTGCCCAGAGACTCTAGATCCCAAACTAGCTAAAGGCATTTCATCTTTAAAGGTTTCTGTCACGAACACAAGGAACAAATCTCACTTATTTTCTCCATTTAAATCAAGGACAAATGATGTGTGTGAGCAAAGAGCAGCGCAGTAAATGCAAGCAGGAACAGATCTCCTAGGCCTTGAAGGAAAATCACTGGAGAAAGGGACAGTTACTCCATGGCAATGTTTCACAAACATTGGCCATCACAAACATGTATATAAGCTCAGCACAAAATATCTGCAGAAGGAAGGGGAGTTCTTGATAAACAAAAAGAACCTCTACATAATTACCCCATTTATCCAACTATTTTCAGCTTGGTTGCAAGGAGCCCATGGGAAAAATGCACAATTTAGTGTAGGAAAACTATCTTTAATTGTCTTCTTTCTTCTGATTCTGTCTAGCTCGCTGTCTCTCTATCCTTTCTTTCTTTATTTGGCAGAAACCACAATTCTCCTTCAACAGCTACCTGCTTTGGAGAGTCGCTCAATGTACTTATCCATCACTCTTCATTTAAGGTCACATACCACTTCCAACACTGATTGAAAATAGTACCTCGTACCATCCCAAGCCACAGAGAAGCCAAGGAGAGCACCTGCAGTAGTAGCCCATTCCTCAGGAAAAGCGTTAGATACCACTTACTGTACTGACAAAACTTCTGTTACAATACTACCAGTTTCTCTCAGGTCTTCATTTCTATTCACAGCCTTACAAAAGCTCAGGAAGTGGTACTATCTCTGTGGCACAGATGGAAGATTATGAAAACCTATGGAAGGAACAATATCAGCCAGCATCGGTGTGTGACAGCAATTTCCTCCAGACCTAGCTGGAGCCAGAACGCACAGAGCTTCAAAGGTGTTTGATTCAATAGGAATTAAGAACCTGAATAGCTTTCAGGATCTGGGACAGGCAGATTAAGAGATGGATGTCTGGAAGATATTTTGCTCTGACTCTACACAGACCTAAGTGACTCAGGGTTTTAAGTCCCACTTTCAAATATGACCTTCATTTAGCAGCTTAGGATCACACCTTTTCCGTGATTTTCATAGGAATGCCCACCTGGATGAATAGGAGTTTGCAGCTTGGATTAGATATAATCTTTTCCTGCTAATAGGTGTTTTACTTTATTGGATGTCACAACTCCTCAGCTCAGTGTTTTTACCAGTAATTGTTGAAATTGTAAAAATTTTGCATTCTGCTCTGGGAAGTGTGAAACAGTTTAAAAATGGATATCACTAATGCTAATGCAAGATTTGGAAATTCCACTGTGCCAATTCCATGGTGCCCTGCACTGCTGAGGTCAGAGACTTCTTTTCTTGCGGCTCTTTTAAAATGAATTTGGGGAAGTAAGACTACATTTCCTTGGGTAGGTCAGCCATAAAATTTTGCTTAGTAACCAAAATAAAGTTAAGAAATTATTTCCACTGGCATTGAACAGATGTGTAACTTTGAGAGAAAAACAGAGAAGCAGATCAGCAAGGAGGCCTTTTTCTTTCATTTCTTATTAGTAAAACACCAAACCATGAGGCACTAAAATTTCTAGAGTGAAATCTCTGTTACTTTTAACAGGCTGTGAGTGCATACTTTTTTCATGTGCTTGGCACATATCAGAAAACTTTTTTTTTTTTTTTTTTGCCAAGGTCATACATTAAAAGACAAATCTCAAAAGCTGTCTAACTGATCAAGCTCCGTGCATTGCTATGTGAACGTCTAGCTTTTGTAAGAATGGGTGGATACTGTGTAGATTAAGTGATTTCTTTTCTCATAGAAAATATTCTGCATTAATATGCATAGTATTCATATACATAATATTCATAAATTCATGGCTTGAAAAGAAATAGTAGCCATCTGCAAAAAGTATCTTTTGTGGAATTAACATTGGAATGATTTTGCTGCCAGCAGATCATCTTTATTTTTCTGGAAGGGGTGGCTGTTGTACAAAATTCTCAGTTACTCTCTCCAGAAAAAGGCCACGTTAACATATGCTAAATGACCTAGTTTCCAGATTTTCTACTTTTTCCCTCTTACCTCATAATGATAATTCTGCTGTGCTTGTATTTATGTTAGCATAATAATTTCTGTTTCTCACTCTTATTACAAAGGACAGATAGGATATTTATGGGAAAGCATGTTTGAATGACCAGTCCTTGACATGAAGAGCTGGACTATGAGCAAATTCAACAGCTGACATCTCCCTTTAGGGTCAGAAGCCAGGCTTACTTTTGTTTTAAAAACCTAACTTTTATTTGCTTTACTATCAGCTAACAGGGCTCCTGTCTAGGAGCAGAGATCCAGAGTCACCTCCTGGCACCTTGTTTTCCAAACAGTCCTTGTTTAGCAGTGAATATTTAAAGGTCCTGCCTTAGGGGTGAAATGAAGTACAGAACAAATGGTAATCTCTTTTTCATTAGCTCTCAAGTCTATTTTAACAGGCAGAATCAAGGTTAAGTGTGAAAGGATTATGATTTGTTTCCACTGCTGAGAGACACAGCATTTGTCCACGCATCAGTCGCAGCCATAGGAACGGGGCAAACTAATGTGCTGATGTGCCAGGGTAGCGGGACTGCTTCCTATGCCCGAGCATAGCTGCTCAAAAGTCAATGTGGGTATCTCAACACCAAGCAGCAGTCACTGCCATTGCTGTAGTGTGGACATACCCAATCTTTTGATTTTATGCTTCAGGTAATGGGCAGTAAAGAGAAAGCGGGAGGAGCACCAGCTGCAGCTGAACAGACCCATGGTAGAGGACAGGAGTGACAGGAGGATAACCGAGAGTGACTGGTACGTGCCTTTTGTTTCTCTTTCCATTTAGAAATGTTCTTTTACAAGGTCATTGCTAATCCACAGCCTCCTGAATTCTGGGGGAGTTTCATTTGGCTAATAAAATCATTTAGATACATTTGTGGTGATTTCTACCTAGCGTAAACAAGCGGTGTGCCACGATGCAGAGGCAGCCTCAATGACAGTCAGTACACACGTGTGGTGCGATGCCTTTCAGAGACACTAGCCTGGATTTAGAATGAGAATACTTATCTTAAGAGTCCACGTGCCTTTAGCAAACAGCCTCATTTATAGAATCATAGAATCATAGAATCATTTATGTTGGAAGAGACCTTTAAAATCATCGAGTCCAACCCTTAACCTAACACTGCCATTCCACCACTAAACCATGTCCCTAAGCGCCTCGTCTACCCATCTTTTAAATAACTCCAGGGATGGGGACTCGACCACTCCCCTGGGCAGCCCGTTCCAATGCTTAACAACCCTTTTGGTGAAAAAAATTTTCTTAATGTCCAACCTAAACCTGCCCTGGTGCAACTGGAGTTCGTTTCCTCTCATACTATCATTTGTTACTTGGGAGAAGAGACCAACACCCACCTCGCTACAACCTCCTTTCAGGCAGTTGTAGAGAGTGATAAGGTCTCTCCTCCACCTCCTTTTGTCCAGGCTAAACAACCCCAGTACAGACTCTGCACAGTTATCTGTACAGTCTCTCTATGCCTGTGTTTTTCTTCATGCACACCTGATGTATGCTTAGAAGTTCCCCATGCTCCTTCCTATCTAAACCAATACGACTAGAATGATGAGAATAATTCCTGGTTTTGTGCAGTCTAGCTTCAGCAGACACATTTTCCAATGCTTTCAAGTGACCTGTGAGGTGGGATTTTTTATTAGTTTGCTTTTGGTTTTTTTCAAATTAAAACTAGAAAAGTTTCATTTCTTTCTGCATTGTTGTTGACTTGAGGTCTTTTAGAGGGGGAACATGAAGATTGGAGGATCAAACAAAATAGTTCAATGAGAATGAATCAGGACAGTGGAAAACCACCATTTGATTTCACCACGTTAAAAAAAAATTTGAAACAAGCAGGGAAATTTCCAAATGTAAATATCTTTGCATGAAAAACTAAAGCATTTTTATTTAAAAAAAAACATGCTAAAAGTTCCGAGTAAAATATGCACTTTTTTTTTGTCTTTGTTCTTTAAATGTAACAATTTAGTAAAGTTTAATGGAATATACATCCCCCCAATTTACATTTTTCTCCAAAAGAATTGCTTCAGCTAAAAATTTACATGGCTCTGAACAAAAGAAATTTGAATACATATTATTTTGTCCCTACTGTGATTTATTTGCTTCCCTGAAAAAAGAAGTCTTTCTGAGCCTTACCATTTGATGCTCAGGTGAATTTAGGATAGTTAGAATGGAAATTTTCAGAGAACATGAAAAACATGAAAACTGGGGAAAAAAAACCCCAACAACTTTTGTAATCAATTAGGACTACTGTCCTACACGTGGTTCAAGAAGTATCCTTTTTTATTAGTTTATCTACCGAGGTGACAAAAACACTGCAACATCTCATTCACTTTTATAGGAGCATTAAAGTTAATGATAAAACTTCATAGAAACCCAGTAGTCTCATCAACATCTCTATTTTTAAACCAATTGAAATGTAAGTCATAAAATGTGATTTCATACCCCCTTTTCACAAAATGCTTTACATTTTATTTTTATTTATATAAATTAGATGAAAAAAAGAGGAAAAAAGAAAAGAAAGGTTATTGTGATTTTTTTTTCATTACAGAGATCTTTGAAAACTCCATTGAGACTTTCTATTACTATAAATAATGAAATCATTTGAACGGCTGATTTTTTTTAGAGTTTTTACAGTGCTGCCTTTTAATTAAAAGTTTTTTAACTTTTATTTTACTGCTAAAAAATGCTCATTGCCACTTTAATTTAAACTAATATGAATTATTTGAACTTTTAAAAGCTCTATTTAATAAAAACATTTAACTGAAGCCTATTTAGTACATATAAAATTAAAATTAATTAAAATGTCATTAATCAGACTGTTAGATCCTGACACTAGATATGTAAGTTTCCTTAGAAGAGAGAATGGATTTTAATTCTACTATTGAATGCATTCACCTTGCACTACATGAACCCTTAAGTGCATTACGGGGTTGAGGAAAGGAGCAGTACCTATAGTCAGCAAATGTTAGAAATACCTTACTTTGCATTTTTTACTATTTCCAGACAAGACAGAGAAGAAACCGCACCATCCTCTATGCTAAAAGTGCGCTAATCAAAGACATCAATCAACTTCACACCGTGGAAGAGGTGTTGTGAAAAAAATGTTATAGTACACTGAGTTCTCTGTTGATTTTAGTATTCAACCATGCACCATTGGCATCAGGGCCTAGAATATCATATGGTATATGTTAAATGATGTTCCACTCCATGCAACACTCTCACATGGCAAGCACATTAAAATGGAAGCAAGAGCTCTGCTTAGGACAGGATGAGCCGTATCATTTCTGTTCAGTGAATTCCCACAACCTGCACCTTTCGGAAGAAGAGAGGAAGACTGACAGAAGGCAAGGAAATTGGTTCCGATGTGTTTTTGCTTTCTCATCAGAAAATATTGAAATAAGCACTCAAGACAAATAGTTACCTTTTTCAAAGCTGCCCACCCTTCCTCCTTCATTGCCGACTCTATCAGTCTGAGAATGGGAGTGAGACATCATTTTGCAAACAGAGGTCATATTGGAAAGAACAATGTCATGCATGACTAATGAAGTCCTCTGATTCATGAGGAAATTTTGATTTACATTTCAAATCAGTAGCGATCTCTACCCAAAACAGGTTTTGAGCAAAGAAGAAAGTGAACTCTACATTTCCATGGAGATAGTTTGTGAAGCATAACATATGATGCGGCTAATCTTCTTTCATATGTCATTTCTCACCACCAAAGTACACATTACTCCTTGCTGAAAGAGAACGGCAATTCATGAAAGCAATCTATATTTTCCTGTTCATTATACTCCACTCTGTATATATCTAAAGAAGTGAAGTTCTTTATTAACCAATTACTGGTATTACTTTATATAGTTTTCTGTCTTACATACAATTGAAATAGACTGTCGTCCCAAATACAGAACAGTCTTCGTAATAGCTTTAAAAGAGAAAAGCAAGTCAATGCTATCATCACTAATAAAACTTTCTCATCAACATCATATTACCTAAACTATCCTTCCCTTTAGCTACGAAAGGTTTGGTTAGCGTACCTCGTCCGTGGTTTGACTTTTGTTTCCTGTGCAGAGTATAAAGCTGCCAGTCTCAAGCATGGCTCATGGGAAAAACATTTTGGGTTTTTTTGCACTCTTTTGTGCCTATAGTCTTTGCCAAGAACAGCTTCTTAGTTCTCAGCACAGCTGAAAGGGATGGGTTGTAGCAGGGAGACAAATACAAATGGTTACACCAAGACAGATGCAAACCCACGTGACCCTCACCTCTTCTGTTTACATTAACAGCAACACACTGCATGAGCAGCACCAAAGCTTTGGGTGTGGTCATAAACATTTTTTCTGCTCTGGCAAAAAATAAGCAGAAAACAGTCCCTCGTTCAAACCGATGTCCAAATTCCCGTCAGTGGAGCAGGTACCTGAAGTGAATGCCTCCATCAAATTGTAGGCATGGATGCATTTTGAGACAAGCTGGTGGGAATTAGAAGCAAGAATGTGTCCTAGCTGCTATCTTGTTTTTCTTAGTCATGCAGATCTGGCACAGAGCATGCCTGAGCCAGATTCTGCTCTCGTTCACAACAAACCTGCTAATGCAGCTGCAGCTGCCAGTCCAGATGTGCCTCCATGGCCCCTGTGCAGTTCCACTCTCTACATCCCTTTAGGGATATATGGGGGAAAAAAAATGTGATGGGAACTGAGGCATCTGATGACAACGAAGTTGCAAAAATGTAGATTAGGGAAGATTTTGCCCTGCTAGAATTTTTGTTACAGCTGAAGTTATCTCCACCAGACAGAATAAAGATGGATTTTCAGATGCTAACACTGGCAGTAGCTGAAAGCACTGGCCATTAGAAATTCTTAGTGCACTTTGCCTCTGACCTTTGTGAGCAGATACTCTCAAATGTTTCTTTCACAGGTAAAAGTTTCAAATCATAATTGTGATTTAAACCTGGAAACATGCACACTGCTGATTGCATGTGAGGTGCCTTCTGCTGTCTGCCTGCACTTCAGAGCTTTTTGTTTGCCTAATGGGGTGCACTCTGCAGGTATGAGTATCACATTAGATCCTACTACAGGATTATACAGATGACAGAAAGTACTAAATTACTGAGGCATGCGCTATGTAGAAAGAGGAAAAATGTGAAGAAAGACGGCACCAGAAGTATCACATAAAAATTCTCATACAATAAGAACTACCTCAAACCATGTCGTTATCCTTTCCAAAGGTGCTTTGACCTTGTCTTCAAAGGTAAACGTAAGAACATCTCATAGCAAACCACAGTGTTTCCCTCTCTCCATAACTTTTTGTCTGGTTGGAAGTCGGCTAAGGAGAAAGCAAAAAACATGAAAGCTGCCACTTACTTGGCCTAACACCTCTCTGGAATAGTCATGGGTGCAGAGGAAAGACATAAAAAGTATTAAACTGAATTCTGTGATTTAGATACAGAATCAAAAAGAGTAAAGTGAGGAGATGAAGGATTAGAACCATTACTGTGTTAAAAAACAAGTGGAAAAGGCAAAGGAAGAGCCAAGTCACCTTTATTTGACAGCAGCTCCACACAGCTGTTTTCTTTTCTGAAGAAAAGGGAAGGAAGAAGAGGGTTGGGGTTTTTTCCAAGTGAAACTGCAAGTGGAAATTTGAGATAAAGATAACCTAATTATATAAGTGGATTTTAGCTCTGACAGCAAGGTTAATGATCTAACACTTGGAAGTATGCCAGGACACATTAGTGACCATAAGCAGTTGTAAACTTGGTTTTACGGTTAAGTGAAAGAAGCTCTGCAGTACAGCATCTCTTGTCATCCTGGTGAAATGCTGGCTATGTGCTGAGTTGGGGAAAAAGAAAGCCTTTGCATTCAGTAACATCCATTCCTGTGATAGTCGAGTTGTATCTACAGATCACCCCTTTGAATCCTGAATAGTAATCCTATTTCAGTTACAATATTGTATTATTATTATAATTTTCTTGTTGGTTTTGTTCTTTGTACTCTGAAATACAGCACTAGATCTACAGGGATAGTAAAGGCCATGCTGTTCTACCTCAAGGAGTGTTAAATTCAATATTACATGAACTCATCTATGCAGGAGACAGAGAGAAGGGGACTAAGGCCAGTTACCACAGTGCAGGATATACATTGCAGCATTAGTTGGAAAACTGTGGAGAGGGGACAACTCTCCTAGATTTTATTTTTTTAAATTTTGAGAAAATTCAGGCAAAAGTGGGTGATAGGAGAGGAAGCATGTGCTGTGATCCCAGCTCTAGATGACAGAGCTGCCCACAAAAAGAAAGCAGAGAGCTGAAAAATGCCAAGGGAACAAACAGCAGGTCTAAAGCAAGGGGAGAATAAACACTGAGCTGACAGAGCAGACAAGAGAAATAAATCAGTCAAACACAGGAATTAAAAGAAGAGCAAAACCCAAAGAACTCTGTCAGTTTAACATAGCTTTTAAAGTGTCTAGCTTGACAGAACCTTTGGAGAAAAAGATTGTTTCAGTAAGAAATACTGACGACCTTTCCTGCTGCACAAGGAGTCCTACAAGGAAGCCTTGGCAGGTTGGAGCTGAGAGGGACCTCTGAACAGGCCCAGGAATGGCAAACAGAAGCAGTGGGCTTAGATGAAAAACTTGCGTAGTACTAGCCTGAAAATGCAAACCCAGACCGTTACAATACAGACAAGAAAGACACATAGATCAGAAACTGAAGATAAACAGGAACTGATTTCATTAAATAAGCACTCAGCCTATGATAAGCCAGATATTGCTTGGGCAAACAGTGCACAGGGAAAACTTTTCCAAGAACAACTATATTCAACAGTTATCTTTGTTTATATTCATTGTAAATATACTTTCCTAATGTATGTCACAATAATAGCTCCTAATTTTTCTCTCTCGCTGGATTTACACTTTTGTAAGTGTATCGGCTTTATCAGCGGGCCTCCCAAATTGCCACAGGCTATGTGAGAGCTGGTCATACAGGGCCAGCGTAAAAGGAACACATTTCCACTACAGGCACTGCAAGCACAATTCTGTTTCACCCCTACCTGCAAACTCCCGGAGCTCCTTTGTGTCACTTTTCATTTCTGAATCCTTCCCAAATTTACTTTCATTCCTTCTCATCGTTTCATTGGAGCCCATCGGTGCTTGTAGCAGAGCACAACAACATATGTTTTCCAAGTGATGGGACACACGACCAGCACCTATCCCATACAAGCCCTGAGCAGTCTACCCTGGCTCCCTGCAAAGCCCTTCGCTGAATTTGAGCCAGAACAGTTGGCTTCAGAGTATTGGACTGACTCCCATTGATGCTGGCTGCCCGTAGACTGGGGCTCGGGCTTCCTCAGCACCTCTTCCACATCTCGGTAGCTATTTGCTTTCTGGTTTTCCATTTGAAGCTCATAAGTACCCTTGGGGACATGGGTCCGTGACAGCCGTAGACCATAAACACCAGAGCTGCCCACGGTGCTCTGCGAGGCGCAAGCGGGGATCTGGCCGTGCGAAGCGGGCACAGCGAAGGGGGGCCTGAGCCTGGGCTCAGTACCTGAGCGCAGCGAGCTGCTCCCCGCTAACTCTCATTACCTTCTGTGGCTTCCCAGAGCTGCGGCCGCTTCATTCTCTGCCTAGTGGCTAAATGCTACAGCTGCCTGTCAGTATCAAAGCACGAGGTTAATGGTTATATTCGCAGCAGGAGTCTTTTTCTCAGTTCACATCAAAACTGATGTGTCCTGAAGAACCAGTCATGTATTCCTTCATGCTTTAAACCCCCCCCGACTTCACTGGGAAATTTGACTGAACGAGCAATGCACCACAAGAGCTTCAGTGTCAGCTTCAAGACAACAGGGAAATTGAAGAAAATGCTCTGATTCATTTTAGCAGTCCTTAGAAGGTAAACTTATAATTGTTTCTATGATTATATCATGTAGATTTTTATAGCTTACAAGCAAGAGCCATTTATGCTGGGCAAAGACCATTTCTCTCCATGTATCTTGCCTTACTACAATGATAGCTGCTGTTCTCTGCCTCTGAAAGAAACTGAATATTTGAACAATGTAATTTTAGTCTTGTTTCGACTGAGCTCCAGTTAATTCATCTTCTTCCATTCCCTATCTCTCCTTGGCACTGAGAAAGCCTATACACAACACTCTCTGTATTTCAAGAACAGGATGAAGAAGGAAGAGCTACATAAAAAAGATTTAAGTTTCTGAAAGGATGATCATATGCTCATGTTCAAAGACAGGAGGAAATCTTGTAGATATTTGCCAATATGATGTAGAAAATAGTCAAGCTGTATTTAAATAAAGTACCAGGAAATAATTTAGTGAAAATACTTATGTTAAAACAATGAACTTATGCTTAGTTTTAAATTAAATGTCCCTTTGGGGAGAAGGAAGAAAGCTGAGTTGATGGTGAAGGCATGAAGAATGTGAGCCTTTACTGGACAAGTTCGCCCCACACCAGGAGGGGATGTAGGGTATTTACACCAGGCAGAGTGGCATGTTGACATAACTATAGGGTAGCAAGGACCTACAGACCCTACGTCTCATGCACAGCAAGCGCAGTCATTTCTACAGATGGCAACTATATTAGTCTTACTATTGACTGTGCTAGGATGACCATACTGCTCTGGGACTGAAATGGGTTGGCCAGAGCCAAGCTGGGTATCCACCAGCCCATGGCTGTGCCTTCCAAACAGCCCTCAGTTTACTGAAGTGGTTGCTAGTGCAAACGGAGTGTGAGCTGGAGCCTTTCCTCTTGTCTGTAAACGGCAGGAGAAATACCAAATACCTACACTTCTCTCGAGGAAGTGTCTGACCAAGGAGATGTCAGGCACTGTGGAGAGGTATGGTGAAAAAACTGCAGATGCAAGGCTGCTTTCTCACTGCCAGGGCAAGGTGAAGGTGAAAGGTTTTTGTATAGCTTCTTTTTTAAATGATTATGCACATAAACTAGGAATAAATTAGGAATAAGTTAGCAACAGACTAACCAGGAGATGCTCAGGAAAACCTTATTAAAGTCAATGCATATGGCACTTCAAAAACAAAAAATCCATCATAGTCTCTTTTTGAACATCATATCTGAATACAGTCCTAAATATAAGGGCTTATTGTTAGTTTGAAAAAAGACCCAACAGCTGAATGGGAATAGAAGTGAGTTTGAGATCACAGTTCTCACTTGCACTAGCACATCTGGCTTGCTGGATGGAGGTGCCAAAGGTAAAACATAAAGGTGGAAACAGGAATTGACACTTTCCAGAAGTTGGTAGTGACAGTGGCGCTTAATCTGTAGACGTTCACTAGATAAAAAAGCTAATGCCTCGTTTTTATGAGGGCTGAAAACCCTGAAAAGCTGGAACTTCTAAGGGGGCAGGGGAATTAGCCCTTTAGCATCTGAGCCATTATTTGTCTCAGGCTGAGCATGCAGAAACTGAGCCCTCCTAAATCTGTGTGCAGTCCTGAAAATGCTGACTTTAACTTTTTAATCCTGTGCTAATTTTCCATAGTAATTTTTTATTTCCCAGCTTGCTGTACCTGCGGGATGTACCTTGCTAGATGACTGCTGCATCTCTAGAGGAAATACCTTTTCCATCTACAGAAACAAACGTTACCAAGCTGGCAGGCTGAACGGAAAGAGTTCACTCTGTGCCCAGAGACACCTGCCTCGGGCATCTCGTCCCTGACATTCAGCTTTCACCGCCTGTGGCTGTGGCCCTCCCAGGCTGCTATTATCAGCCATCCTATGTTCTTGCGTTCTGTATATCTGCCAACAGAAGTAGCAAAATTAAACCACATCTGTTGGATAATGTCTTAAGTTTCCTGTGCTGTTTAGGTCTCTTTGGCCTACTGTCTCCAAAGACAGATTTAAACTGCTGGTTTGCCTACGGCTTCAATCAGAGCTGCTCGCAGAGCTACGTGTGTGTGTGAGCCTTCCCCTGAAGTCATTTTCCTTGTTCCCTGTTTACAAAAACCAGGCACTTCAGCACAAACTGTTTTTGACAGGGGAATAACGTGTACTGTGCAGGAATATTTAGCACGAAAGATGCTCACTTTACTGGAATTTGCATAGGAAAACTCTGCCCAGAGCCCTGACTGGGGAGCCTCGTCTGATCTGCAGTAAGTGCAAATGGACAAACAAATTATTTCCATTCCTCAAGACACTGTGCAGAATTTTGCACAATTTCAAAGCTAGCTTGGAGGAGGAGTTTTACAAAGCCTTGGGGCAAGGTACTCAGAGGTGTTGTGAAATGCCAGACGGATTTCTCTGTGGGCAAAACAAAGGTTATGTTTTAATACAGGAGAAAGATCTCAGATAATCAAGGGAGATTTAAAATTTCCTCCTGCTGCTCACCATTTGATGCTACCAAAACATATGTTTTGTTACCTCTCAGGAGGCACGAATTAATGCTATATTTGGCTGTCAGTGGGTTTCTATTGGTTTTCTTCTATTCAGCAATCACTGTCCTAGAGATGTCTCAATTCTCGCACAAGAAAGAATGTTTTTACTGATAAAATTCCCCTAGGAATAACACCAAGTAGCATTCAATTCAGCCAAAAAATATGCAGGCATATTACCAAATTGTTAGCTATTTGGACAACGAAGAATCTACATGTAATCAGGCTTTTATTTTTTTTTTTCTTTTCCCCCTTTTTTTGGATTTTAAGAAGCAAATCCCATTCCCCTTTGGGCTTCTCTGCAGGGCGTTAAGAAGATCCTTCCTCTGCCTCTATCCCGCAGCACACTCATCCCTATCCTGGAAGCTGTCACTCAGCTGGCCGTGTGAGGCACGAGCCACAGAACCGGTCTTGCTGGGCTGTGAACAGAGAATGTTTTCTATTTGTATTACTGGTGCTAAGTAAATGTAAGTATTTTCTTGACACAAGCAGTTCTTAGTAATGAAAGAAACCATGTGGTAGGCATGAACCTTGGTGTGCCCTTAATCCATTAAATGGGCAAGCTGAAGAGACAGTTCAGGTTCCAGTGCCTGACTACTCCTTGCTTTGCCAGAGCAGATTTCTGCCCTATTTGAAAGAAGTGATATCTATTTCAAAAGATAATGCAATTGCTTGATTTTCTGTCTCTCTCTGCCCCAGCTTGAAATTCAGAAAGAAAAGATTCCCTGAAGTTATTTAATAGTAAGTGGTTCTGAGAAAGCCGGAAATCAAATATAATAGGTATTTTCTGGTACCAAGATGTTTCTGTGGATGTGGAAAAGGATTAGATGATCTCTTTAGCTCCCTGCCAGGCCATCTCCTGTGATTACATGCAATCAAAAAAACCCCTAAATCGGTCAGACAATACTTCTCCTAAATACTCCACAGTTCTCTTTTTTTCCCCAAGTACTATTTCTGGTGGCAAAGAAGGGTGACTTGGTTGTTTTTAAGGTGCAAGCTGAAAGACTGGAGCGGGTTTTCATTTATCCCCAGCTGTTTTGCCAGCTATTCATGGTATTGGTTTTGGGCTCTTTGGGCTGATTTGGCATTTAATCATCAGAAATTTAGGTCTGGGCTATTTGATTCTTAGTTCCAGCCGCAGCACTGAATTCCTCTATAGTTATTAGCATATCTCTAATGCTTCCTGCCCCTGCCATCACTTCCCCTAAGGAACCACTACCACTTCTTCATCCTTTCGCTTCCTCTGCTGTCCATCACTGGCCAGCTGTGAATTGCTGTTCCTTGGCCACCAACCACAGGTTTCTAGGGAAAAATGTAATGTATAGACTTACATTTGTCTACGGATCCCCAGACTACTCCATCTTTGATATTATAAACCACATTATAATGTAGTATATCACAGTTTGTGCCACCTCGCAAAGCAGAACATCAATGCCATGGTCCCCACTCCCTTCCCTTTGTCCTACACTGTCTTTCTGCACTGGGGTCCCAGCTGTATGCCCACGTTTTCCTCCTCCAATTCCACAAACCAGGACCCCAGGCCATAGTTTGTGGTCTCCATAAATAATAAACTATGAATCTTGATCATACTCTCC
This sequence comes from Egretta garzetta, assembly GCF_000687185.1. Classification (NCBI taxonomy): domain Eukaryota; kingdom Metazoa; phylum Chordata; class Aves; order Pelecaniformes; family Ardeidae; genus Egretta; species Egretta garzetta. The sequence continues at coordinate 2,224,995 of NW_009259032.1, read as the reverse complement.
TTTACATTAGCTGCCATTTTCATTATGCAATAATTTCAATGAAATCCAAGGTGCTATTTCAGAGCTGGTGCAATTAAGATGAGAAACCTCCTCTTTCTACAGCGTTAAATAAATTGTTATCAGATAACATCTGCATGGTGACATGTGTGAAGAGAGGTAGTGGTCCCAGCTCGCCTTGCATTTGGCACTTGCAGGGGGTTCTTACCTGCCTGCTACTGCTCGCACAGCTTCCCTTCAGACCATGACTCCATTTTTGTAGGTTCAGACCCTGAGTTAAATTGGAAAGTTACCATGGTTCTACAGAAAAAGTGTAAGACCAAATGAAGGTTAACAAGGGCTATGGTATCCGTGCTTCTTTCCACTTTTCCATATTAACCGTGGCACCTGTGCTTTAGATACTGTGGTAGAAAGTCAGGCAGGGCACAGCCTGACTTTTTAGTTCCAGATTTATTTATTTATCCTACCTCCAACAGGACTTTGCAAAACCCTACAAGTATTTTCAGGAAAATATAGTTATTCAAAATCTTCCAGTATTTCCTCAAAGGTTAAAAAAAGGTGGATTCAAATATTACAAAATATTTTTCTGGTTCCATTTATCTTTCCCTCATCCTGCTTTGTTGCTGGAAGGGAAAAAAAAAGTTGATAGAGGAAAGAAAAATCCTAAAAAATTGAGTAATGAAAAATAAATTAAAACCAGTTCTGACGATTCCTTAGCTCTGGTCCTAGAAAGTTTTGTGAGCAGCATCAAACTAAACAGAATTTTAGTCTAATCTTTTCACTAAAAAAAGGCTTGCTTTATAGGTTCTGCTCGACAGGGGTGGCTCACATTTACTGCATACTCCATATCTACTACTGGTCATGC
>NW_009259032.1:2199175-2224103 GCF_000687185.1 Egretta garzetta | reverse complement strand
CAGGTCACCTGCTTTGCTTCCCCTTTGACTTTTCTGTACAGCTCTTCTAAGTTTTTTCTGTGCTTCCTCCCCCCTTCTGCCCTTTTTCCACCCTCAGTTTCTAGAGGGCATTACAGTATTGTTCCTGCTCGCTTTTCAGCTACTGAGAGACGTGTATTTTTAGCAGACATGTCTCTTCTCATCTACTTGGAGGCAAGTGATCGTGATAGTGGGAGGGCACCACAGACAGACTGGATCATCGTCCTTCCTAATGGCAGCCTAACCTTTATGGTCTTAGCCTGGGGATGGGTGGCAGAAGGGGGATCTTCCCGGCACCCACACACGTCCACTGAGGACTCAAAGGAACCCTCCTGCTGACGCCGAAATCAGGTTTCACTCAAATCATACCATGTGTTTAATTTAAAAGCAGTGAGATTTTAAAATCCTGACACAGCTGCAGACCATTTTGTTCTCTGCTGAGTCTTATCAGCTATCCAGATAGCAGATGCAAATCTTTTCTTATGCACTTATGAGGTATAGAAACCTTTTTGTTTCTTTTTTGTGATAAAAAATGGTCTCTGGTCTCACATGATTTTAGGACCTGAAGTACTAAGTAAAATATAAAATAATTTTTTTTAAAAGAGTGGGTACTGATAACACTCAACCTGATGAAATACAGAGATTGAGAGGCGCCAGTACACTGGCGCATTTGCTCTACATAGCTGACATGATAATAGAATGCTTACAACGTGAATTAAAAAAGCAAGAGAAAAAAAAAGCAGTTTTTCCATTTTATGGAATTGTATTGTCTGCATTAGATCTACTAGTTTAATACATATGGGCCATTTATCAGACAAAAAAATCATCATTTCGTTGAAGCAGGGAAGCGACCATCATTCAATAGGTGGGACAGACTGGCTTTTCCACAGCACCTGGCTCAGATGTCACCTATTCAAGATGTCAGATTACATGGATGGACAGGTAAAGGGAACATAACTGTAGCGCAAATTCGTCTGTTGCTTAAAAATGGGGCTCTGCAATATGAAAGAAAAATGGAGACGACATGCAGAAGATAATATTCAAATTAAGTGGAAATAACTATAATGAATCAGGCTGTCAAAACCTAAGCTTAATACTGGATACTTTCCTAAACTTGAGCATTAGGATTCAAAACATTTTGTACATACAAATTCTTTTTTGTATGTCTTTATTTGGAAAATGGACTAAATCTTGGATTTTTTCCTGATAAATATGCAAAAGGTTAATATATTCCACCACACACAGGCCTTGTTTCACATAATTTGAGCGATTTAGTTATGCAAGTATTAGATATGCAGCGGGTAACTCCAACAGGAACTATGGTTTAATATAGTTTAGTGTCAATGATCTGACAAACTGACAGGTAAGCTAGAACTATTTAAATCAAAAATGAAAAAAAGGAAGAACTGCATGATTTATAGAGAACAAAAGTTCATCCTTGGGTCTGCTCCTAGTTATACTGGCATGAATCAGAAGTAACTCCAACAAAATAAGATTGGAGGAGCAGACATTTGCTGTTGAACTGCACAAGTCCTGGAAAGACAACTCCAGTGCTCTTGTTATTTACATTTGCCTTTTAATGTCATCCTTTGGATTTTCATGTTTAGTGTTCTATTCAGATTTAACTGGGCTCTCAGGCAAAAATACATAATTATGAAGTTTTCTAAAAACCTGTATTATTTAATTCACTGACCATCTGTCGGATAAATACCTAATTAATCCTCTTTGTTATTTATAGATCGTATCACTGTATGTTCCAAAAAGAGCTGCTTCAGTCTTTTGGGCAAATACTGAATAAATCTGAAAAAAAAATATTTAGGTATGTTTGAAGTAAAATTAAATAAACACTTCTATAGTGCAGCAAAGACATAAAAAATGCACTTTGTTGTTGTTGTTAAATCCTTTATAAATGAAGGGAAAAAACATGCATGTTGTTTGTTGCTCTGTTACACATATAAGACAGAACTCAGACCCCAAAACTGCCTGTGACAGTGCTGTGGAAAGCATGTGGTGTTCAAAGTCAGAAGAACGCAGCTGACTCTGCCCCCCCAACACCTGCGTGGCGAACACACACTTCGCATGAGAAGGGAAAAGCCAAAATAACAGACTGGAGCCTGACAAGGAATAACATTTTTGCCATTGCCATGTTTACCCAGGGACAGCCCCTCACAAACACACACCCTTTCACATGTTATAAACAGGGTCCCAATCTGATCTTGTCATTAGGAGGCTCGTGGAAGGGAAGGGAGTGAAAACAGACTGATAATAACTGGAGAAAGAAAACCTTGGCTCTTCAGGGGAGATGAGTTTGGGATCTTCCCTGCCTGAGCCATTCTCCGCTTTTGCCTGCCACAAAGGCAAACTACATTTGCAAGCCGGGGTGCCTGGCCATACGACCGAGCTGTCTGCCTACGCAGCTATGGGCTAGAGCATCTCAGCTGGCAAAGAATGCCCCCTCCCTTATACCAGACTAACTTGCCGTGCTTGCTATGCACAAGCTATGCAGTAGATAGATAGATTCACTTCCAGCGTGTTGCTCCTATAGCTGATGATCATCGTTTTTTGAAGTGTATACAAGAGAATATGAAGGATAATTTGGGCACAACAGAGTTTATTGGACTAGACATGCAACTGATGACAGAAGTGTTTTTCTCCTTGTTGCCATCCTAGGCAAGTTACACTGTAAATCTCTTTTTCCAACCTTTTAATGAGGTTAATAAGACATAAGAACTTGCAGATTTGTATTTTCAATTAGCCTGTACAGGCTTTCCATCAAACATCAAACCCCTATAAATAGATGCCCCCTGCCTGCTAAACAGATATATTTCTGATGATCAATGTCTGCTCCTGTGTACAGGGGCATTTTGTACATTACATTTTATACAATATTTCCACCGATCTGGAAGGTGGTAGACCATTTCTTCTTATTGGGTTACAGCTGTTCCTCATGTTTTCTGAGCTAAATACCCATTAAGTCATTCGTATCAACAAATTAATATGTGTGGTTTTTTAAGAACCCACTCAGAATGCTAATTTTAGGAAGACATTTGGACAAGAAGCAAAATTTCTCTATATGCAATTTATATATCCACTTGAAAATATGGTTTTGTAATGAAATGCTGAGAGATCCTTAATTATCGCAGCTTCAGTGGTGCCATTATAATACCAAGAAGAGACCATCTAAAGAATAATTCCCTTCAGCAGAGATCTGCTGACTACACACCTGCTTCAGCAAATGAACACAGAATACAGTGTCAAGGCACCCTTTTGACTTAGTGCTGTTTTCCTACTGTCTTGGTCTCAGTATCTCTCGCACATGACTGACAAGTATATCTGCAAAATAATAAAATGTGAGAAAAATAATCGCCGCCTAGTTAGTGTTTCTGCTGATGTATTAATTCACTTCACTTCCTATGTGATATCACCATTATGCCTAAGCAGATTTTATGAGAAGGATCACCGAAGTGAAAATCAAGCCAATGAATCGTTTAATATGAACTAATGAAAACCAGATATAAAAGGCTTTCACAACTGGTTTGGAGCTTTAATTGTCAAGCTGATGTAAATTCAGAGCACTCCTAAGTAAAGCAAAGGGACTGCAGTGCAGAAAATGGGATCACTTTATGATAATTGCTTTTAATTAAATAGTCATATAAACAGCTCTGTCCTGCAAGATACTAAGTGAAATAGAGTTTGCAAGGTAAAAGTTGGAATTGCTAAAGAGTGTGAAAATGGCAAGTGCATTATCATTTGTGCCTTCTGCCTTGTACTTCAGCTATAAATGCTGATGAATGTATCTTGCTATAACTTAACTAATCAGTCTTGTCACAGTGGCATTTATTTTTGCTTGATCAACAAATACTTCTTCACTGTACAACCTGAAACCCAAACAAACTGGGTATGACTGATTCCATGTTTGAGCCTCTCCCGTTGTTATACTGCAGTATTATTCATAACACCAAGTCATGGACTTGGAGTCCACTGTCTTAGCATGTTTGTCCTTTGACTGTACTCATTAAACTCCTGCTGGGGTAAAATATGCCCACAGACAAATATCAGTATGATTTCTGTGAGACACTTTACATTTCCACATTGATGGGCAAATAAAAAAGAAGAAAAAAAAAAAAGTGTAACACTTTTCCCCCTAGCTGTGTTTCAGAAATGCTGAAGAGGATTTGAGAAAAATATTTTGCTTTTTATCTCTCTCCCTCTCTCTATATATATATATCTGTGTCTATATGATTTTGCATTTTACATAACAATCCTGGGAAGCCGTGGCTGTAGTACACTCTGTAGAGTTCATTCTTCACTTTTTTCTTTTTTTTTTTCTTATACTGCTGTCATATGCCTTCAGTGGTTATTTAATATTCAGATTCTATAATTCTTCCCACCCACTTTGCTCTCATCTTGAATTGGTGGAAACAGTCAACCTGTGGATGCTGCAAGGGAGGATCAAGCCCTATATTCCTAAAAACACCATGCTGAATGGCACCTGTTTTTCAGATCATTTAAATTCCAGACAGCCCACATTGAATTGAGAGACATATTTAACCAGAATTCAGTGTTATGTAATGAAAGTCACCCAGAAAGGAGGGAGAAAGCATCTCCTCACACTGAAAGGATTATTGAAGTTTCATATTACAGAATTTAAGTTTTTAGTATGTGCAGAGACTTAACTACCCTTCAGGATAGTGGTCTAGAACTTACTCAAGACCAGAATAAGTTCTGTTCCAGTAAGCATCTAATTTTGGCAGTCTTTCATATTTCAGTGTACAGTTTTAGCTCAGGTAATTTCTAGATTTTTAAGCTAAAAGAGGTAAAGAAAACTTGAAAAATCACACCCATCCAAACCCTCTATCTAAAAAGACACCACAATAGAATTCAAGGAAAGAAGGGATTCTTCAGGGTACGACAAAGGGAAAAGCCACACGCCAGTAGACCTGGGCAGCCTGTATGCATTGATCCAAACTGAGGAGGGAGAAAGACTGTTCTGGACTATGCTTCACTTTCTGCGGGACCATTTCACCGCTCTCATAAAACCTAAAAGCAGTCTTCTCTCACTGTGTCCTCACCCTTTCCTATCTACTGCTAGGAGCATTGGTGCTCAGCCTAGCTACCCAGCAGGAGTCAGAGGACGATGCTCCAAGCACCGCAGAGATCCTTGCAGAAGGACCTTTGCTACTACAGACAGCTGCTTCCCACATTATGGTCTTCCCCCATTCCTCTTCCACTCAGTTTCTGGTGCTCCTGGTTTTTCCTTGTTCTGAGATAAAGTTATAGGGGTCCACTCTTCGCTTTCAGAAATGTGACAGTTCTTTTGCTTCAGAAAGTCAACACATAACATGCCACAGACCTGAATCAATGGTGGTGCTGGTGGATGAAAAGCTGGACATGAGCCGGCAATGTGCGCTGGCAGCCCAGAAGGCCAACCGTACTCTGGGCTGCATCGGGAGAAGCGTGGCCAGCAGGTCGAGGGAGGGGATTCTGCCCCTCTACTTTGCTCTGGTGAGACCTCACCTGGAGTACTGCGTCCAGCTCGGGAGCCCTCAGCACAAGAAGGACATGGAAGTGTTGGAGCGGGTCCAGAGGAGGGCCACAAAAATGATCCGAGGGCTGGAGCACCTCTCTTATGAAGACAGGCTGAGAGAGTTGGGGTTGTTCAGCCTGGAGAAAAGAAGGCTGCGGGGAGACCTGATTACGGCCTTTCAAGTACCTAAAGGGGGGCTATAGGAAAGATGGGGAAAAACTTTTTAGTAGGGCCAGCTGTGACAAGACAAGGGGTAATGGTTTTGAACTAAACCAGGGTAGGTTTAGACTAGATATAAGGAAGAAATTCTTTACAATGAGGGTGGTAAAACACTGGAACAGGCTGCCCAGAAAGGTAGTGGAGGCCCCATCCCTGGAAATATTCAAGGAGAGGTTGGATGGGGCTCTGAGCAACCTGATCTAGTTAGCGGTGTCCCTGCTCACTGCAGGGGGGTTGGACTAGATGACCTCTGGGATCCCTTCCAACCCAAAACATTCTATGATTCTATGATCAATGTAGGAAAAAACTGCCTGATGTCACTAAGCTCCCTTAAGCCAGAGGACAAAACCGTAAAATGAGTCATATAAACCGTGGAGAGCCCAAGGTTTTGTTCTGGTGCTGGTCAACAACATGGGTAGGGTTTGATGTCATACTACCTCATCACTGGCCAGAAGATGGCTTAGGCTCTTGCTTTCCAGGCCACATCATGGTGTTGAGAGAAGGGTCATCACAAGCTGCAGGAGGAAAATGGGTCTGTTCTCCATTTTTGCAAAACGATTAGGAAGCTGGAGAAGGTTTACACCAGTGTCTTGTGATTCAACCATGCAGCTTAGAAGGGCACAGTTGTTCCCTGTGCAGGATGTCCTTTGGCAGTATAAGTGTCCCTAAGGCTCTCAGTCTGACAGGCAGCTCCTAGTAGCTTTTTGTGGTGCATTGAATTCTGCCCTGCTTGTTGAAATGTATGGTTTAAAATGAGTGAAGAATAATATTTGATAGGTTCTATTTAGCATGCACATTCATCGATCTCAGGGGAACCTGGAATAGGAAGGTCTGTGAGGAAGGTAACAATCCATAAAAACTGAATGTTACAGTGCGCCTAATACTTAGTGGCAGAATCAATATCTGAAGGACTTTCTGTTTTGATGCCTTTGAATGATGCCACAGAAACCTTACTGCTGTGGGACTGATGAATGGAGTCAGCAGAGGTGATCTAACAAACATGGGTGAAAATGAACTCAGAATCTGGACTCCTTGAACAAGACTGACTTTAATAGTTTCATTCATGAAGATTAAATAACTACAGTGAATGTAGTTTTATCTGGGGCACTCCTGTTTCAATTGATTTGTGTCATCACGTATTGGAAATATGCTTTAGCCCACAAACATCAGCATTTTCTTTGGAAAGGTTTGACTTAACTAGCTGACTTTGGAGATGCAACAAATTTATACCACAATTAGTATTCAATTCTGAAAAGGCAAAACATTCTGTAGAACGTGGGCCTTTCTGTTCCTGCCAGCTTCATTCTCAGTTTCCTCTGTTGTGTGTGCTTGAGTAAAAAAAACCTCTGAATTCAGCACATTTTGATTTTTTTGCAAGACAAAGTTAATTTTGTGTTTTCCTCATATATCTTCATTATGCTGGACATAATTATCAGGCCATCCAAAGCAAATTCTTTGCTTAATGCATACAGAAGTACAAGTACATATGCTCTGTCTCATTATTTCTCCATTTTCACTGGAAATATTAAAGAGAAGAGCTAGCTACGGCATACAGATGCGTGGATGAAGGACCCCGTCTTTGGAATTCATTTACCCATATGTCTCCCTAATTATGTATTATTTTTTTAAGTACTCAGCCCATACTCTTTCAGCATGACTAGCTTTCTTCTGTCTACCCATTAGCAGAAGCACCATTACATATTGCATTTGCTCTCAGATTAGCACAGTCGATCTCCTCGGTACAGTGGAGCACCCGGAAAGATCAATCAATCAATGGTCTTTGCAGGCAGCGGCATTCTTTTTTTTGCTGCCTCACCTCTACCTGGATAACCTTTCTTGGAGAGCACACGCTGTGCAAGGCTGTCGCTTTTCTCCACCAGATGGCAATACGACAGCAAGAGGCCTACGTTGTCTGGTAGGAGGGAAGCAAACAGCACTTTCCTTGTTGCAAGTCATTTCCATGTGGAAATTCACCCTGTCGCAAGTCATTTCCAAGTCATTTCCATTTCATGGATGACGGATGTACTTGGAAGACTGTTCTTGCTTACTTCTTTCCGCCCCATCTTTTTTTTTTTCTTTTATTCAGTTTTTTTGTTTTTTTCTACATTACCTACTCTTGTTTGCAGCTAGAATGTTCATTTATCTTTTCTATATTAAAGCAGGCTTTTATTCGTTCCTTTGCATTGTAATCATCCATAGCAAAGTATAATAACAATACTTAGCATGTACAGGCTTAACATCTTCAAAGCGCTGTAAAAAATATCCCCGCTTCTGCGAGGTAGGTAAGCAGAGTCGGCTATGTTTTACAGAGAGAGCGAGTGAAGCAGTTAGGTAAGTAACGCAGCTGAGGAGAGACCAAATTAGCAGCAACCATGACTCAGAAGTTCTTTCCAATCTTAGGTGTTGACCATTAGATAACACAACTCTGCTGTTGCATTTACAGCTGTTTCTCTTTGTTACCTTCCGAATGCCCAAACCCAGGTTTTGTCTTTGTTTTGGAAGCGCATTTCTTACTTTATTTCATCTCAGAATACCATAGGATTTTTTTCCCCCTACTTGTATTTCAAAGCAGAATTCTTTTGTTGCTCAACTAAAGCGAGGTTCTTCTTACTGGTACCTCTTTTTGTAGTTCAAAGCAGGATTTTTTGACTTCTTGTAGTTCAAAGCAGTGGTCTTTCTCTTGTAGTCTAAAACCAGGGTTCTTTTTAGCTCAGCCCTAGATAATTTGTTCATCTCAGTGAATTAGATATGCTATACATAAGTATTCTGGACATTAACTCTTTCCTTCAATACCAAGACTAATCACAGTCTCAAAATCTTACTGCTTCCCATCAAATCCTTTGGCTGGCTGTTTCTCTCATGACCCCTGGCATTTTCTATTTCGATACATTCAGTGCAGACACAGACATGCATAATGCTTAGACCACGTTTCAAATGGAGCTTCCGTATTTGTCTGGTTTGGGGAGAAATGCTTGTTTTGAGACACTGACACGGCTAGAAATACTTCCCACCACCCTTTGTATTTCTGAAAATGTACTCCTGACTTCTTTTCCTTTCTGAAGTGCAGAGGAGTTACTGGTTCGTGTTTCTCTTCCTCTGCCCCGACACTCCAGAACACCAGGCTAATGGCTACAGCTAATGACCAACCGTAAAAGCGATGCAGTGAATTCAGTTACCCCACCCATAGGATGCTGGCTAATACATGTTGTACTTTGAAAAATATGCTTTTTCCTCTCACTTTTTCATATTGCCAGCCTTTTTCTGCACATAACATAAATGAAATAAAAATCCTCCAATCCAGACAAACTTTATTTTTTAAAAACCATTTCATGAAATGGTATTTTGGGACAACCTAAAATAACCAGTTGCAATTTGGAGACACTAGCTTGATCCACTGATCAATTTTTAACCCTTACTTATCTTTCTTACATGTCAAAATGTCTCTCTGTGGCATGTCGCTGGAAAAGATCTGTGCTGACAGAGTTCCGTGATACATTATAATGCTGTACTGAAAAGGAAACAGAAATAACTGGGAACCATATTTTTAAATCTACACAACTCTTAGGAGAGAGGAATGAAACTAGAAAGACTGCACAATGGGGTCTCTGGGAGATATTTTCAGCTGTGGGCTACCTCCTTGTGTGCTTGTTTCAACTACCAATTGTACGTTGTGCCCTTTGGACTCAGTGATAGCATTTAGCGAGGAGGAGGAGTACCTACAGACCTGACATGGCAGAGATAGAATGGGCCCTGCAAATAAACAAGAGTTTTTCAAACTCTGCTGCAGAATGCACGTGACAGTCCTTTCTTGTCCATCTGCAAAATGGGTTTGATAATCTCTGTTTCTCTGAGAGATGACAGAAACTTCTTATCTCAGTTAGTCGTACCATCCACTGGTATAAATGTGGTGTGGCTCCATCTATCATGAATCTATGCTATCCTTATACAGGCCATGTAACAGAAATATATTCTGGTCCTTGATTAATAACACATAAAGTGGTATCATTTTAAACGCGGAAGATTAAAAAACTAGAACTCCTTAAAGTGATTTACAGTTCTGGCAACTGAAAACTTTTACTACCTCACTGCATGTGCTGTAGTCTGAAAGAGTGAGTGCTCATCTGGTCTCAAATGTCACCATGTCATTAAAAACAAGAGGCCTTGGGATTCCCCGTTGTGTGACTGGGGCTTTAACTTCTTATGTAATTGTCCGTTTCGTGTCTGCTTGTGTGCTGAAAATCTGGTCTCAACAAAGTTAATTTTTTCACCTAGTACTCCCTCTGCTCCTTTCTGAAGAAGAAAAAACAGATTTCCTGCGAATTGGCTAGAAGCTCTGTTAGCTTTCCTCTCTCTCTGGAGGAACACATTTTAGTCATGGGAGTGCAGCTGATAATGGCTGCAGAAATAACACTTCAGCTCAAAGTTTCTTTAAGCACTACTTTGTCTGTCACCTGAGTATTCTCAGGAGTAAAAACTGTTATTCTACCTGCACTGAAAAATGTGTGTGTTTCTGAAAGCATTTCTCTCTCACCCACAAATATGCACACACAATACTTACCTCTGCTGAGAAAAAAGCACTTACACTTATCAGTATACTCCCGTTTAAGTCCTCTCCACAGGTTTCTCCTATTCCTTCTTGCTTTATTAGTAACAGATTTGTTATTTTCCAGAGAGAATATCCCCGCCATTTAAAATTTGGGAATACAAAGTCCATCTTCTCAGTCTTATCTGACAGAATGAGGGATCGGGTCCCCAGAAAGATAGAACAATAAAGACAGAATTGCTGCAACTAGTAGCACCAATGACTCAATAATTTTATCTACCAACATCTATCTACATTCAGTGGAAAGCTAAAAAATGACGTTAAATCACTTAGCATCAAGTTCTCTTTAAGCCAACATATTCCTACCTCCCGAAAGAGTAGCTGTGGTCACAGCACGCACCCACAGGGAAGCCAGCAGAGCACACCTATGCGTGCATGGCAACCTAACAGCCTACATCAGCTGCCACGTTCTTCATGTCTCTTGTAAAATATCCGGCTCTTTTATACATGGATAAAGGAAACATGGATAGCTCTAAGGTCAACACTTAAGGAATCCAGTTTATTCCTTTGCACATTATTTCACAGCTGTATCCTACAGCCATGAAAATAGCCAGCTTACTTTCACATACCCAGCTAACACTCCAGAATCTTTGTTTTCCCCAATGTAGTTATGCCTAGATAAGTACAACATAAAACAAACAAAAAAAATACGTTAGGAGTGGAGCTAGATTTAGTGAGTTCACAGGGAGTTTAATTTGATGTAACATAATTGCTAATGAGGCTGAAATTCCCCCCTGACATGTATGGTTCAGTCCTACAAAGTATGTGCATAAAGGGCTGAGGACCTCCACGCTGACAGTGTTCAAAATTCACAGACTGAACAGCTCACCAGGAAAAAAACTGGGGCCTTGTTTTCTGACAGCTCTTTGCAAGGTGCCCTGAGCATCGGTGTGAACTACAGCTCTCACAATGATGTCCCCTGGTCACTGTGGAAACCTTTTCCAGTAAAAAGACATCAGCACCATGGTAGGTGGGAGATAGTGGGAGCTGCCTGGGAACCACCATTGGAAGGTTCCTGGACAGGGTAGGATGGACACCCTGCTTGCACTTCTGCCAGGAAACAGTCCTTCTATTCCCCTCCTCACCAATCGCTCTGCATATCTCTCAGCACAGTGCTTGCAAAAGTAGGTCTGAACGACTCATTTGCAAGGAGTAATTTATCAAATTGATTTAGTCTCATTTCCTGTTTGTGGGACTATCTGCATGCAAGTCACGATTTCCTCAAATATATTCATTATCCAAAGTTAATTTTGTTTAACCATGTGGACTGAATATGAACTGTTCTCTGTATTTGATCTCCCTTGCTTCACAAAGATTGGCAAATAATTGTAGGAGGCCAAATCTATCACGAGGCTTCACTTCTGTTTCTTGACTGAGTGAAAGCAGCATTGGATGTGAAAGCTGCAAAAAGGGGGTTTGGTAGATGCCTTGCATGTGGCTCCAGGAATGAGAAGAACAGGATGGCCCTGGCTTTCATGTCTTGCGTAAATGACTACTGGCTGGCATGCACAGGGCTGGCGTGGATTCCAGTCAATAGCATCACTGGGAGAAATTGCTGCCTTGTGCTCATTTCAGTGACTGACAACCCCACGCAGATCTTTCATCAGCATAGATCAAGATTGAGCCACTGAGGAGCTGGTCCCCAGTATATAGTCCAACTTGTTCACCTCTTTGCTGAGAGCTTATAAAAATTATTTTCTACTTACACTAAAAAACCAGTAAACTGCTGCACATGTTTTTAAAATACCATTATATAACTTTTTTTTCTGTGATTGACTCATCTCTCCGTTTTGTCACTGTTATATTAGTAAATGCACTGAAGATGTTCCTGATTTAAACAAACAAGAGGGCAATCAGTCCCTGCATACTCAGGCAAACAATCTAGAAACTGTATTATAGATAGGCCTAAAGTAAATGTATGAATGTGTTCAAGCTGATTTGTTGACTCAGTTCTATAAACACCTCTTGGATTTTAATCTACACTCTTCTGTTTTCTATTTTTATGCATCATACTATTTTTTTTACAATTCATCTTTTGTGTTAGATTTCTTCATGTATTTTGTCATTCAGAGACTTATGAATGCAGCACATTTCAAGATGTGGATGTGATATATATCTGTTTTTCTCAGGAAAAATAAAAAATAAAATAAAAAAAAGCGTAAAGAGTGAAGAATATGTAAAACCCAGCAACAGCAGCATCTGCAATAACAAAAGCAACAAGACTTGCTATTCATATCTGAAACAAACTCGAATTTCCCATTGTATTTTACTGAGGCATCTGATTTTATCTAGGTGCTGTCAGTCTCCTACACTCTCCTTGGTGTACATCTCCACTGTGGTGTTGGTCTGCTGAGCCTTCCTGCCTCTTCCATTGTCACTACAATCAAGTTAGACCTGGCAATTAGAGTCTATCAATGGATTTAAATGGCTAGGGTAATTGCTTCCTTTACCTCACAATCTTTCCAACCTTAAAAACATCAAAAAAAACCCCTAGAGTTCTTGTTTTCAGGGGAAGAATGGGTTACACAAGCTTTTTAAGACTGAGAAGAACAGCATTTGAATCCATGCTACTCAACACCTAAGATCATCAACCCCAAATGCAGACCGGGGTGGGGTGGGGTGGGGGGGTGCTCGGGGTAAGCACACAGGAGAGAAAGTGGTTTCAGAGTGGCAGCATAGTAGCATAAAGAGAAACAGGCAGCTCTTTCTAGCAAAAGAAAAAGTAAATTGTATTGATTTCACCAGGCACAACTGTGATGGGTATATGGATGTGAAAATCAACTTGAATGAAGTGTTTACCTATTTGTCCTTTAGTTTGTATGCCTGCATTTTCTTCCCCAAATAAACAGTTCTCAGTCCTTCCTTCCTCTTTCTTTCTATCTTTATGTCCACCCTAACAAACCAGCAAATGTTTAAACTAGCAAAGAAATATTAGTAAATTGTTGCTGCTCCCTGTGACGCTAGGCATATACCACCGTCTTCAAATGAAGTCAGAGCAAACCTCGTCTGAATAAAAAACACACAGCAAGCCCTCGGATCTGAATTTAACCTGTTTTACACCTGCTTAACACCAGTACAACAGAACAATTAGGTCGCTTGTTTGTACAGTATGTCTAACAGTGTGCTGGCTTGGTGGCTTATCTAATTACTTTTGTACGCACTGGATTTCCATGCATATAGATATTTTGTGGCCTGATCATAATTGCTTCATTTAGTTCCATAAATCAATCTTGGCTATACATTGTTTTATTAAAATGAACTAGATATAGAAGCAGATACATTCTGTATTACTAATTGTTTAACCACATGTCCTAGATATAGCATCTCAAATTTAAAACTGCAAATTGAAGGCTAACTCCTTAGGTCCTTATTTTTTATTCTTCTTCCTGAAGTTAGTTTGGTAGCCAGGCTTCATTAAACCATTGAAATAAATGACTTTGACAAGATCTCAACTAATTCTTCTGGCTTCTGGATTAAACTCTCCTCTTCTTTTTTTTTTTTTAATCCATGTCACTTTTATCTAGCACCCATCCTACATGTGTGACAAGCAGCTGAAACTAGGCTGTTGTTGGTTTCTAAATATATATCACTGTGTGAACACTTTCAAATAAGTACTGATCCTCCAGTGAAGTGATGAATTCAGCTGCTAACATTACATTAGACCCATTCCATTAAAATCTTTGCAGGATTTTAGACATATATGACCCTAAGGTTACCTGGTTCTTCCTTCTGCCAAGGCAAGACTGCCTCTTACAGTGTACTTATCTTCCACTGCTTCTCAGGCATCTCAAGAAATATTTTTTTAGCACATTTCAAAGGAGACACTTTCTTTCTGATAGGAAGTGATATTTAGTTTGAATTCTCTTAATACTAAATTTAAATTATTTTCCATCCAGTGTCACACTAACAAATCTGCCTACTCTCTCTCCAGTGCTGAGGATCAGTATTTCACGGCTATTTGGAAGTTCATTAGGGCACACCCCTCACAGAGCTAGGAAATGCCAGATCCTCATTTGGCTGTATAATGTTAATTGTCCCCTTCCCGGCATATCCTGAGAAAAAAGATAATATAGGAATAGACATGTAAATATCATTCATACTCATTTTTCCTGAAGACTGTGAGAATCACTGGCATGTTCTTCCAGACCACATGCAGCCATCTCAAAGCTTCTGAGGCCTATGTACGTCGCAGCGGCACTGCGGCAAAACAGCAACGCCCCTATGGAAGCTGATGGCCTGATCAGGCTGATTTAAAACCTGCAAGAGAGGAAGAGGATATCACGAACAAAGGCAAGATATAAGGTGCAAATGAAGACAGAATTTGGATGAAGATCTATTAACTTTTCTTTTCTGGTTTGAATTTCATTTTATAATTTCCTGCTCACAGTTCTATTCTCCATTCTTCTTATTTCTCTCCTCAGTGGTGTTTGAAGTTCCTTCCAAGCCAGAGCCTTTTCAGCCAGTTTAAAATCTTTTTGACTGCACTCACATCCAAATCAATTTGAATTATTGTTATTTTTGCTATTCAAGAAAGGTTAGGCATAGCCAGTCTAGAGCGTCTAGGACAAAAGTCAAACCAGCTGCCCACAGACTTCTCATATTGCTTGCTGTTTGTATTTGAAATTTCACAGAAAAGGAAAATTATTTTCTGCACAGTGCATCTGGGAACAATTGATAGAGTTTACGAGACCAGCAGAAACTCGAGGTATATTTAAGCAAGTTTTGGAACAGTGTAACAAAGGCCTGACCCCAAGCCTGCTGAAGTAAATGGAAGAAAATTCCCACTGATTCCTGTGGTCTCTTTGGATCAGTCCCTTAGTTACTTAAGCCAAAGGACACAGTAAGGCACTTCAGTAATTAGCAATGCCTGACTTCTTTGCCAGTGACACAGCCTCTGGGGGCAGCATATGTATTCTCTGTTTTCTGACTTAGCCTCGGAGCAGGGGCATGGAAAACTCATTTGATAGAAGTACCTTAAGGTGATTTTAAAGCCTTATTGGAGCTGGCCCTGTGGCTTTGGAGGTTGTATATGGGCCTAAGGCCATCGAGGATGCAAGACGAGCACAGACTACTGCTCCTTCTGTGTGTATAGACTCGGACCCTAATGCTTTGTATCAATAAGGAAGCTGCAGAGAATAAAGCATCAAGGGCTAAAAGATTTTTCACTGAAGAGAGTAAGGAAAATGCTGAATTTATTCACCAGGTTTGTTTCACAGAAGCCCTCACTTGACTTTTTTCTTATTATAACATGGCTTTTGGCTGCCCTGCCAATTTCCTGATCCTGGACCAGCTTGTTGCTCAGTCTAGAGCAGCCCACCACACAGGTCAGCAGCCTCTGGTGCATTGCATAGCACCTAGGATTGCTGTTGAGTCTTCTCTTAAAATAAACTGTGTCCTAGTCTTTTTCACTGACTCCAGAGTGTATCTGTGTGATTCTGTGGAAAACGATGGAGTACTTTTCCAGCTAATGTGAATAAAAAGGATCTGGCCAACACAATTCAGCCGTATTTTATGTAACTTTTTTTTTAATATACTATATATATTCCTAAATACTTTATGCAGTTTAGCAACAAAATTGATGGGTTACATAATAAAAAACTGCAAAGAGAAGATTAAGAGATAGAGGCAAGTCCTAAAAGGTACATCTTCAGCTAAGATTTGGAAGAAGATGGAGAGTTTATGAGGCAAAGAACTATAGGGAATCAGTTTCAGATGTCAGGAGCTGCGGTAAAAAATGTGTCAGGAACCACAAGTGGTGAGTTGTACAGAGACACAATGAAAATTCAGTTGCAAGATGAGTATGAAAAATAAGGAAGGTGATTGAGAAAGAAAACACCCAGTAAAATATCCTGGGGCAAGGTTTGTGTAGAGCTCAAGGATTACGAAGTCCAAGTGAGAAATAAATAGGGAGCTTACAAGACAGGCAATGCTGCATTTTTGAGAAAGCAGGTAAAGCTCCAGGAACCTCCTGCTTGGGAATGCCACGGAAGAGAGAGCTAAACTAGCTGAGGTAAGTGTATAGCAATAACATGGCAGAGGAATCCAGCAGGCATAAAAGCAAGCAAAGGCAGGCTTGGGCAGTGCTAGGTAATTGCAGTGTCAGTAGGGTGCACGCTGTTTTCCCTGGGAAGAGATTGCTTTGGAGCACCTATCTCTTTACAGATATCTTTGTAGTATGACTCCATTATCACAGTACCCCACAAGTTTAAAGACCATTATTTATCCCTAGAGATTGCAATTCCAAAGGTACAGATCTAGGAGCGGAGGCACTGAATCAGATTGGTTGCATTGCATATGTGCTTACTTGGAGCATGACGGAGGAGCTGAGCAATGCTTGTGCATTGATTAAAATTGCTTCTTCTCTTCAGACTTGCCATACAGGTGAGCTGTCTCTCTCAGTCCACAGTGCTGCGAATGACCAAAATATCCAATAAAAATAGTATATATACATAATTTTTGGTTTCGTATTGTCCCCGGTCCTGATCAGAGGGATTGAAAATGCTGGGCTTTTCCCATCGGCACTAAGGGAACTTAAGGAAGTGAGAGCCCTTCTTTCCTTCAAATGGGCAAGAAACTGTGGTGTTACATTTGAAATTATTTCTGTCTGTCCCTTTTCAATTAAAGCTGGTCATAGATGACCTATTCTTTATTAACCGCTAATCCGTAGCTGCTTCTGAGACACCAGCAAATTCAGGGTCTGGACTTGAATCCCAACCAGCTCCACACTATTAGGCAATGATGCAGGAAAAATATTGTTTGCCTCCATGCTAAGTTTGCCTCTGTAATTATCACCCTGTAATGTGAAGGTTCACAATTAAAAGCGAAATGGAGTTTAAAAAAGGGCTAGGTAGTGTTTCTAGACACTGTTTGTACCAATAATATTAAGTATAACTTGTAACCGGTGACTTCTCTGTAAAAACATCCTTTTTTTTTTTTTTTCAGGAAGCAGTCCAGTTAGGGAAGAATTAGCATTGAAATATATGAATATTTTATGTCTAAAGTGTGATAGGCACATATTTATTCACACAGTTTCTCACAGCTCAGCATTTATGCTGTTTGCTCTGCATTTGACATCATCTTAATAATATGAAAGCTCCCAGGCATATTATATTTGACAAAACTCATGCTTTTCTACTCAGTGGTGCCACAGAATCTTCAGACTTATATCCTTCCATTATATCAGCTTAGCACACTTTAAAAAATTAAATACCACATCAGTCCTTGCACCTGGCTATTCAGAGAACCTCGTTTTGTCTTCTTTATGCCTTCATGTTTATCTGAGGGCTTCTGGTCCACTCACATAAGGTGTTGATTACGCTATACACATTATTTTTTTCCACAGTCAAAGTCGAAAGTAATTTCTGATACAAGTATTTCTTATCAAAGTAAACAGCATCCTTAATTTAAATTTAATGAGATATGGTCCAGGAATGCAGACCAGGACTTTATCCTTCTTGTCTGAACTGTTAAAGGACCCAGAATTACTTCACTTTTTTCTTCTAGTGCTTTGGATAACAAGTGCTTCCCACACATCCTTCTCCTATTCTTTTATTCTCTTTTTCTTCTCAATGCTATCGAAGAGCAAACATCCTCCTGAAGAGAACTTTCTTCCTTGCTGTGCTGGTTTTGGCTGGGATAGAGTTAATTTTGTTCATAGCAGCTAGTATGGAACTGTGTTTTGGATTTGTGCTGAAAACACTGTTGCTGATAACACAGGGATGTTTTTGTTATTGCTGAGCAGTGCTCGCAGAGAGTCAACGGCTTTGCTGCTGCCCACACCAGTGAGTGGGCTGGGGGGTGCACAAGAAGTTGGAGGGGACATGGCCAGGATAGCTGACCCAAACTGACCAAAGGGGTATCCCATACCATATGACATCATGCTCAACTGGGGGGAGAAGAAGGAAGTGAGGGACGTTCAGAGCAATTGCATTTGTCTTCCCAAGTACCTGTTATGTGTGATGGAGCCCTGCTTTCCTGGAGGTGGCTGAGCCCCTGCCTGCCGATGGGAAGCAGTAAGTGAATTCCTTGTTTTGCTTTGCTTGTGCACGTGGCTTTTGCTTTACCTATTAAACTGTCCTTTTCTCAACCCATGAGTTTTCTCACTTTTACTCTTCTGATTCTCTCCCCCATCCCACCTGGGGGCAGTGAGTGAGTGGCTGTGTGGAGCGTAGTTGCCAGCTGGAGTTAAACCATGACACTTGCACCTTTTGAGGTTTTCCCTACCCTATTTTCCCATATCCTTGCCCTATTTTCTCATGACATTTTCACAAGGCAATGCTATTTCAGAAACATAAAAGTCCTGTCCCATATCAAGGACCATCAAGGTTCCAAGGCATCGCTGCTGCTGAAAAGAGGGACCAAATGATGATCCCTGAGGAGTAGCTGCTACTTCTTGTAATCAGCAGGTATCCATTTGAGATGGTTTCTTCAGCTCTGAGGTTCCCCATCACGGACTGAGTGCAGGAGAGTTGAGTCCTCCACCCAGTCTTTTCAGATTCTCTACTGTATCAGACACGACTTGTCTAAAGACTTTCTGAGGCCATGTACATGTCAGGATATAATACACACTATGAATTGTTGCTGGAGGACGTAACTGTGCCTTCGTTAACTGGCAGGGCTAGTTAGAGAATAACAGAATTTGACTGCAGTTTCCCCATCCAGTACACATGTTTATCAAGCAAGTTTACAGCAGATGACTGTCACATGCTGACATTTCTCCTTCCTATTAACATGAAAAAATGGGGCTCTTAGCCCGGCCCTGTTAGCGGTGCTTTTGTATGCATTAACCTAATGGGCGGCTGGAGAAGAGCAGACAAATATCAGAGAGGAGACTCACTGTGATTTCTTCTAGTACTTAATGTTTTTGTGGGTCTACTAAAAGTCAGATGAAAGTTTTAAAATCCCATGAAATCTGAACCTTTTGCTTTCCCAGGTGTTGCTGCTCGAAGTTATTTTCCCTGTTTCAGAACAATCATGAATCTCAGAGCTTTGACAGACTGACCAAGGAGGAGAAGTTTTCTTAAAGCAAAGACAGTCTCACATTTGTAATTGTCAACCCAGATATGATAGACGAGTCCAAATCCAGATGCACTGCCCTTTATTTTTTTTAACCCCTCTCTCTGTCTTTCAAAATTCCTTATCTCAGGTGTTTGTTTGATTTGTCACGTTATTTGATTTGAGAACATTTAATTAAAAAAATAAATAAGAGTGTAGGTTTTTGTCTCTATTCTTGCTGAATGTATACTTCATGAAGCGTAACCTTACAGTGTACCTACTTCTGTTAAAATGTACACCATTGTAACTGTAACACTTTATTTAGTTACCTATGCATCTCCTGAATGGCTGACATTACCATTTAGTTACTACTTTCCAATTGAAAATACAAGCAACACAGTACATGAGTGTGCAAGATTCCTATAGTAGTTTTATATGCAAGATTAGCATACAATCAGTGGCTAAGAATCACCTGCAAAATAGCTACAATGGCCTGCAAACTGGCAATATAAGATGCAGCTACATGCATATGATACTAGAGTCAGATGGAATATTAATATAACCCGCTACTTATATGTATATGCATGCATATAGCTTGAAGAAAAAAATTAGGTCTCAAATGTCAAGGTTTTTTTCTTTTTTGTGGGGGAGGATATTTGACATTTAGGATATTAAAATAGCTCCATGTAGGATTAGATTTAATTAATTAGTTTATTAGATTTTTTTCAAAAACTTGGACACACAGCAATTTCAAACATGTAAATAACATACATAACAAAATAAATGCAAGTATATGACCCTCTTCTTCCCTGCTCATTATAAAGTAGAAAACACTGATCTACTCCGTTTAGCTTACACAGACACGAATGTCGAAAGTAAACAAGCTTTACTCCAAACAGCTGATGAAACTAGTGACACTGTCCTCAAGAGATGTGAAATGCACTGTGGCATCACTTTTACACACTGACTTCTTACTCTCCTGTCAGGACTCAGCTCGCATCCAGTGGACCAAAATGGGAGGCACGGTGCCTACCTGCTCATACAGGACTGATTATTTGACTGCCTGCCCTGTAACGCTGGTTCTGCAAAAGCTGAGAGAAGGCAGGGATGGATGCCATATTGTCTGTGTGCTGTGATTTGTATTTTTGAGGTCAAGAAGTCGACTGTAAATACTGTTCATATTGCTCCTAAAGAGAGGATCTAGATAATTTTTAATCTGCCATGTCTCCAAGTAATAGACTGGAAACAGTATTTTCCATAAGCAACTTTTAAATCAACTACCAGAGTTCTCTACCTCAGGTAGACATTGGTTACTGGGTGATCTGTCGATCATTTAGCAGGGATGTAAGTTGTACAGGACTACTTTAGTTAGGTAATTTCCTATCCATTTTCTCCTGCTTCCCAAATGTAAAAAAAATTAAAAGGATTTGCCAACAAGCTTTCATTAAAAAACAATTATAAAAAAGTAACTTGGATGTAATTTTCAGATAAAATCTCATCTCATCATGTTTATGTCTCAGCTCACACAAACTATTTTGTAAAGACTCACGGTGAACTTCTCAGAGCAAAATTCTGCTCCTGTCAGTCTTGCCATCACCACCTTGCACACTTTTCTCTAGTTCCACAAATGATCATATTTGTTTGAGAGTTGTTATTATTTTTAGAACTACACAACACAGTTCATCACGGTGGTGTTATCAGAAGTAAAATAAGAGCAGAAACCGTCTGGAGGATGCACCAGAGCTAATCAATAGCACTAGAAAATGGAGGATTTCAATCATAAGTTTTTACTAGCAGGAGAATATACTTTTACAGTACCAGCAACACATATCCTGACTATAAAACAATGTCTCTGGTTCTTAGCATACAAAAGATTTCATTTAATTAATGCAACACATATTCTGATATATGCATATTGCACATTTCTTTTGCCTTTTATTTATAGACCTATTAAAAATCCACTGGCTATTTACTGTATTCAGAAATGATTTTTAAAACAGGTTTTCACAGTCTTTTTCTGTTGATCTAGAAAGCCTGGAAGATTGGGAGACATAGTTCTTGCTCAGAGAATCAACAAGCCTTAGGATTACTGCTGTTTTTCTCATTCTGTCCCTGTTCAGTGTGAAGGAAAAATGTAAGTCATGCTGTATTTTATAAATTATTATTTTTTATCATGAGATGTCATTATACCTCCTTTATCAACTACAATCAGTTCAGTCATGGCAGCATCATGCTTTGTAGTCCTGGAGCTTACCAGGGATGCTCATGACACACAGAACCCCACGACACTACTGTATGTAAATCTTTGCTATAGCCCTATGAGTTACTCTGATATGCTTTTGAATCTGATTTTTACACTTCCCTTACAATCTCTTTATTTTTTGCCATTGAAAGCACTTTCCAGTGATAACGCTCCTCCACTTATCTTGGATCCAAACAGCTCCCAGAGCACATTACCAACTGGCTTTATTGCACAAACGGGATACTCAGAACTACTTTCTTTTGGAGTACAGCCATATTCGAAGGAAAATGCTTCCGCTGCTTAACACTGCACTACTATCTTAAGCAAACCTTCAAAACTAGTTGCTTACACCAGGCACAGCTCTGAGCAAGAGGTGAGTGTAAACATCCCAGAAATAGCCCCACTAAGCAATGAACTCATCAGTACATTTTCATGTCACAGTTTCTGCAGGGGAAGTATTTTAGTCATGGTGTCTTCTGAAGACACATGCGTTCTCCTTTTACTCTCCCATGCTCTCCCTTGGTAGCAACCAAACCTCCCAAGAGACAATGAGGAATATGACATTGCTGCAGAGCTTCTGCACAATGCAAAACCCTGATTCCTAGGAGGTTATCATATAAAGACAGGCCAGGTCCATGGAAGTAAGCAAGGATGCTCCTACAAATATCATCACACTATATAAAGTCTGCAGAAGCTATTTCAGCAAGAAGACAGATGTGATCTCTGGGGAGAGACTTTTTAATTTTCTTTCATCCCAAGTTAATTCCCTTAGCACCCAGCTTGATGCTTCTGAATTTGACCCTGAATTATCAGTAGCAGTCAGCCCACGTTTGGGACTGGAGAAGATCTAGCTGAGAACTCCAGTAGTGAAGTGCAATCTGGTGGAAGGTCTGGCTTTTGGGAGTACTACAATGACGTGAGTTGCAGCCATGGCCTTTTTTCCAATTCAGAGCATATGTGAACCAGACCTAGAGAATAAGGTCCTCTGGTTTTAATTCTTCTTCACTGAACTAAAAAACCAAACCAAAACAAAAAACCCCACAGGGAGGATGCAGATTCAGAAGCAAAAATTGCAATCTGCATCTCTAAGGATCATAGATTAGATTTGCCCTGGAAGGAAGATTCAATTAGGCTCCTGTTTGAGAAAAATATTGTAAAGTAAGGTTTATTTCATGAATGATTCCTTTTTCAACAGGAAGCAAATCACCACATATTACTTCTAAGGAGACTGTCTGCAAAGTCAGATAGTTTGTAGCATGCTAAAGCTAGACTTCAGGAGTTTTTAATTATATGTTCCTGTTCTATTGGAAAAGTTTATTTTTGCAGTAAATAGGAACTGCTTAGGGAAGATTTTAGGTTTGTTCAAATACATGATCTTATACCACTAGCGTTTAACAGTTTTTGTGAACTAAAAATAAAGAAACTGCTATGGCAATAGGTCCAAATTTAACTGATGCGATCCCCAGAGACTGCAGTACAGTGGAACTGTACAGTACATCTTTTCAATGGAAAGATCTCAAAGCACTCCTTCAGCAAAACTGTTTTCATCGCAAAAAATACAGATAAAATTCTTCAGTGGGGAATGCCAGGTCATGCTTGTGTACCAAAGGATGGATGATAGCTTGCATGCAGCTAGAGGAGCTGGAAATCAGTCTTTTCCTTAAGCAATTTTAGGAAGGGGGAAACCTCATTTTCCTATGAAGGTCATTACTGCAGTGGCTGAAAGTAAACTGCAATCTGACATGACACGTTGATGAACAAAGAACTAAAAGTTTAAGAGTGGAACATGTTACACATAATTAAATATGGATCCTTACTAATCAATAGTGAGTGTATAATTTAGTTTCTCAAGGTTAGTTAGGCTGGGTGTTGTGAGGAGACACAATGAATAGAGGCAAGTAGACAAACTAAAGAATCACAGATGTGCTCTGCAGCTCTATGGAGGCTGTTTGCAGTCAGTCTTGTCACACTTGAAAGGCTCACACTGAAATTTTTAGCAGTAGTCTCATTAAGGAGCCACAAAGCAAGGTTAAGAAGGCCTCCAAGATGAGGTAAATCCACTTAAGCAATGCTGCAAAACCACCCCAGCAATGTTGTCTGTGTCTTATGCCAGGGTATCTCTGCATTTCTACACTTTGAACACTAGCAAACAGAGCCAGATCAGATTCCTTCAGACAGTGAACATTGCTTTCTTAAAACAGGTTTGATAAACCCATCTCTTTAAAATGGCAACACGAAAAGTGTTTAACGTTTAAGACTAAAATGCTAATTTCCCTGATGGAAGGTTCTGTTGCCAGACTGCATCTTAAGCACTAGACACAATTACAGCAAAAAATAATATTTAGAAATGCTTTAATGAAAATGACTAAGCAAAGTGATAATTTGAAGATGTCAAGTAGGCGTATAGGTGCCACTCTGCCCATCAGACAGAAACACCAAGCAACATAATTGGGTATTTATGCTAACTTTGGAGTTAAAAAATCAACACCTGAAATGCTCTCCTCCCACAATTTACATCTATTTTAAAAGAGAATTCATGTGAAGGCAGCTTTGAAACTTTTGATTTCATCATCTTTTGCCCAGTCACTTGGATCCTATTAATTCGAAAAGAATCCTACATCCACGTGCCACCTCTCACCGGCACGGGAGCTGCACGCAGCACCCTGAGAGCACACACCTCCCCGTTCTGCCCCTGCCAGCACTAGCTCCCATCACTGACACAGACAAACCACAACATTGACTGAGAACGTATGAAACCTCTGATGAAGTGCCAAAGCTCTGAGATACACAACTTCAGGGTAAGATTCCCTAAAACATTTTCCTGTAGCTCACTGTAATTGAAATTCCTTTAACCAAATTCCTACAGTAGCTATAATAAAAATAATAGTATTTCCTTCCAATTTAAGTTAATAAGAAGAGATGAGGGGAAGGGGAAAAAGATTACCTGGTTCAAATGGCGCCACTGAAGGCAGTGGTTTTCCAAACAGGCCTGGATGGATTTTTGGTGAGTTTTGGTGGGATTTTTTTACATGAAAGCTAGATCATCATCTTCATAATCACACAGAGACATAATCTACTCATACTGATTAAACTTGGCAGGAACCCCAAAAGCATGTATACAATGTATGCCATATGGATGTACAATACCTATACTGAACTTATTTAAGAGAGTAACAGGAAAAAATACCAAGTGGATAGAGCTTCAGATGAAGATTTCACTTCTACCCATCTGCAACTGTATAGCCTGAGCAAACTCTCTCAGTTTTTCCCTTAAAAACAAAGCTGTTACTCGTGGGGTTTGTGTAGCATTTTGAGATTTCCTGCT
>NW_009259032.1:2196594-2198967 GCF_000687185.1 Egretta garzetta | reverse complement strand
CCTGCTGAAAAAGCTTTAATCTCTGTAGACATTGAAAGTTACTCCAGATTTCTATCAGATTTTTACCACAGAGGATTTAAGCCACAAGGATGCAAAATAGTAAATATTTTCTCACACAAACTATTTTTATTTAACTAAGCCATAACAGTAAGTTCAGCATGATTGCTAAAGTAAACGAAAGCCACTTAGAAATCAAACTGCTTCAGTCTCAGTCCTTTTGACTCAACTCTTCTCTATGGAAAATTTCCTATAAATTTATAGTAACAGTTTTGTTTTAGTAGCACATCTTCATATTAGCACTAAAACTGTATTGGAATTTGTCCATCGTAATTTTTTCCAACCAGTACTGTTCATGAATTCTGACCAGACCAGATAGGGAACAACTGGCCTGTGAGCAGAAAAAATACTGGAATAACTGTACCAATAAATGCATTAAATTTGATAAAGCACAGACTTGTCAATAAACTGTAAAGTTTTCCATTACTTGAATATTCTCTCCCCATTGGACACGGCTATGCTGGGTGAGGTCCAGAGCACCCAAGAACTTCACTCCAGCCCAAGAGGGCTGGTGCTGGGTACTCCTTGGCAGGCAGCTGCTTATATGCTGACACGAGAAATAAATGCAAGTAAAGAGAGCTGTGTGCATCCCAGTGTAAACAGCTTCTTGGCCCGCATTCTTCTGAGAAGCTGTTTAGGAACAATGAGCCAGAGGATATGTTTCTGAGGTAGAGGAAAAACCCTCATAAATATAAACAGGACATCTTCTTTATTTAATTTCCCTTAGAAAACAGATACAGAGTTTGATTCAGAAATGATTAATAAAACTGCCTAAATTAGATTCTGTCACTCTTAATCTAAGCATATATAAGGGAGTCTGAATGGATATAAATTTGATATCACAGAGATGAAAATTGTTTTAGTTTAAACAGACTACCAGGACCCTGACCACGGGGTTAGCTCTGAGCGCCCGTGTTGGATCTGGGCTCACGGGCCGTGGGCAAGACTTCTCCCAGACTCAGGAAGGACTGGAGCCAATGGATTTGACTCACCGAGAGGCTTCAGTGCAGACCTGCTTTTTTAATTTGTTATTTAATTTGTCAGACAGACTGGGATTGCTGTTCAAAGTTTACAGCTTGTTTTACAGTGCAGTTTAATTTCTATATACCTGAACATTCACCTTCATCCACCTACCAAGACCAGGTCTGCGTTTTGCTTTAAAATCTGGGCATGTTAATTACAATTAAGGCAAACCATTTTATCTCAATTCTTACCTTATCTGTAAGATATCTGTTGCTGTCATGAATTCTCACAGGAGAAACACACCAGATCCTGGATGCTGGAAACAAGAAGAGAAGAAAAAATTCTTCTCAAGAGTTTGGTTCTAAAAAGCACTTGAAAGTTTTAAATGCTGCTACACAGGCCATTCTCTAACTGAGCTGAGCCTTAAAAAACCCCTTTTCTTTCTTTTTTCAAAGTTTCAAATTAGACAAACAAGTGTGTTGCAATTGCTTCTGAGCTGCTTGTGAGTGCATAGTAATAGCAAAGCCTGTCCTCCAATACTGCTCAGCTGATGAAAGTGAGCATCATTCTCATTTGCCCTCATTCAGGAAAAGTCTTAATGGGAAGCAGAGCTCAAAAGAAATTGGCACTTTGAGAAAAATGGCTATGTGGGGAAGAGCACTTTTGTTAATAGTAATTGGAGGACATACTGCAACATCTTTTCCAATTGTCTGAAAGTCTGTGGACAATCCAGAGCCCCATTTACCCCCATTTTCTACCAGAGTAATTCCACTGACTGCATTGTAATGATCCCTACTTTACTACTGTGTTAGCAAGAACAGGATTACACTCCTGTGCTGAAGTCCCTAGTAAAGGTGCAAATGTCTAAAATCCAGAGAGAGCAGATGTTTAATTCAAGGCCCATATTATGCCTAGAGTTCAAGGCTCTGAGGACAAGGACAAAAAATAAAAAGACAAAGCAAATGTTATTTTGACTTAGTGTCTCACTGTAAAATACCAGAAGCATAATGACATAATGTTAACTTCAGCAAAGCATACAGAAGGTGACAAGGTTGTTTCTTTTTATCAACTAAGATATCTTCTGTGACAAAACTACTGTTCTGCAGTGCAGCCTACTACATCCTCATACAAATGCAGAACAAAGAGGGTGAAAAAAGAACTTTTCTCTCCCATCTTCTTCTATTTTTTCCACAGCATTACCCAGAGGCAGATTTCAGCCAAGCTGAGACATGGCCTTTCAGGACACATTGTACTCAGTAATTTCATAGATACAGCATTAGACAAAATTAATTGCAAGCACAAAGTGGAACAGTAAAATCTCTTCATTCCTAGTGTGTAGCAGCCATCAGGTAG
>NW_009259032.1:2171681-2196583 GCF_000687185.1 Egretta garzetta | reverse complement strand
GAAAGCTGCAGTTATTGGCAGTTTAGCTGTACCCCTCCTTCCCTTGCTATCTGCCCATAGCAATTCTGCAGTTCTGATGTGTGTTAAATGCATGAACTAATAACTAAATATTTAAGAGTGTTCTTTAATGTAGATGCAGGTCTAAGTGATAATTATTTAAGACCAGTCTTTAACTAGGGTGCAGAGAGTTATAACCCCAGGAGCCTGAATCCCCAAGCCATCACTCTGTTGTTCGTTCCTCCTTATGACTGATTTTGGGTGAGGAACAGTCATATTTTGCCATAGACTATGCTTGCTTCTCCAAAGAGAGAGATGAGATTCACAAAAGGAGAACTGGGAACCAGAGGAAGCCAGCTGGGAATCAGTTTAAGAGATGCCTGCCCCTGCTATGCTTTGTGATCCTTATTCTTGCCCTTACTTTCACACACCACCATCCCCCCAGTCCTACTGATTTGATCATTTGTGTGTCTACACCATTAACCAGATACATGAAAGAAACCATTAAAAATCATAAAAAAGGAAAAGTTGTGATTGAGTAGCTGTTCTGGTAGTGTAAGTGGAGGGACTGCAGCCTTTTGTGGAAGGGGAAAGGGAAGAACAAGTGCAAGAAGCCAAGTCAAGGCTGGGAGCACTAGTAGTACAGCCAAGATGTACTATCAAACCGGCCTGTGGTGTCAACAGTTGGGCTCTTCTTATTGCAAAAATATTTTTTTAAGTCCTGATACTTCTTAGACAATAGTGTAAGACCTGTCCTCAGGTAATCTGGTGTACACAACAAAGTGAAACATTCTAGTGCTCAATCTTGGCAAAAAATAGTTGTAAACCATGAAGCCGTGGATTCCAGTAATTATATCTGTAGCCAGGGTTGCCAATTAAACATGATTTACACTCCTCTTTTGTATTAGTACAAAGAGTACCACTGACGACAGACAAAAAGATGGATCCGCACATTATTCTTGTGCCAACCACCGTATTTTAAAAATACACTGTAGTGCATTTATCAAGAAGTAAAGAATGTGAGTTTGTACAAGTACAGAGCCCAGCTTCATCAGCTGTGGAGGTGTTATCCTTGCTAGAGAAAGAAACATTTGATTTTCCAGGGCTGTTTTCATCTCAGGGCTTGATAATAAAGCTAGGCTTGGAGATATTTTCTTTACATAATGGTTAGGAAAAGTAGTGTAAGGTAGAGAAATTTTTCCTAAGGTGTTTATTTAAACTCTTCAGACCTTCTCAGCAGATGCCATGACTTTCTTCATTCATCTGTTCAACTAACTGAACTTAGGAAGTCCATCAGTCACAATAACAAAGCTCACAAGTCCTTTGGTTTTGGATCCCTGTTCTCAGGTTTGGTTGTTTTCCTGTGAAGCTGATCAGCTAGAGGATTTGCTTCTTTTACTGTCCAAAGTCAAATCCAGTACAAGATTAAATATGCAAGGAAAATATTTCTCCCTAGTTTTAAGATTTGCCATTAATTGAGTTTATTTGGTTGGATATCTTCTCCATAATTAGTCTGTTGAATAATATTAAGTCAAATATACTTCATTGGCTCAAGTAATATGCAGTGTTTTGTATTCAGGAATGTTAATTCAGCCACTGAAAGTCATCTGATTTTAGTGGAAAAAGCTACTTCTCTCTCTGATCATTGAGTAAAAAAATATTGGAATTAATAAATTTCAAGATCAATTCATAATGCCATTAAGAAACATGTCAGAGATTGTGACATGGGGAAGATGAGAAATACACTTTATCTTCATTCCTGTCTTTTTTGTCTATGTATCTCCTTTTGATTTGTAACATCTACCTGTTTCGTGTTTCATATGGCAAGTAGACAATCCAGTTTTTCTTGATAGCATGGGATGAGACAAAAGAATCAACCTATTTTACATGTGAGCTGCCGGGAATATTATGTGTGGAATGTGTAGTAATTTTTGCCTATTCCTGTTTTACGTTTTAAGAATTTTGGAGTTTTCTCATGACTCATATTCTTAAAATGAGCGGAGGGAGACCACAGAATGTTCTAACATTAAAATTCTGGTCCTTGGAAGCGTGACACAGTGACAACAACAAAAAATTATTATTAACAAAACACAGACAGCCAAATCCAAAGAGGATGCATGGCATACTACAAATTTCTTGCTGAATTAAGTAATTACGAGTAATGTCCTTAGGCTCTTAAAGATTAAAATGATAACAGAAGTGGGTTGAATATTTGACCTTATGCCAATTAACACTGGCTAATAAACAAATCAAACCGAAATAATCTTGTATGGGGGAGAACTATGGATTTCATTAAGTTTTCTAAGGATTTCTTCATGTTCAACCAATTTTAGCTGGGAAGAGCTCAATAATCTGACGACATCAGCAGTACAGCACGCTCTTAATAACAAATAAATGTCATAGCTGAAAATTTGCCATATGGATGTAAGCAGGCCTGTAGGCTGTAGGTGGCCTTAATCATACTGTTTCACTCCTTGGTTTTGCACCTGGCTTATTGAGTAGGTTTTAAAAGTAATGGATATAATTTCTTAGAGAAACTGAATCACTGCTCTGCCTTTTTTGCTCCTTGCTTTCTGGTATTCAGTAACATGCTCATAGATTTTTATATGCACAATATGATTGCCTTGCCAATCTGACTTCTAATTCCTATATCTGGTCACATACAGCCTCCTTCGCAGCTTTGTCTTCTTGCCATTGCATCACAGTCTTGGCTAATACAGTCCCTGAAAAGCATCCTAGTTATATTTTCCAGTAAAAAATATTTTGTGAGAGTCAAACTAACTTCCCAGAAGCCTTATGGTTCTTGCAGCACTTAGTCTTGAGTGTGTCCAGATTTATATCCATCGCTTGTGTGCCCTTGTGCTCTCCTTCGGGTGAGGCACTGCAATATTTTTATAGTATTCTGATACCTGGCACTATGTTAAAATAACAGACAACTCAAAGGACATGGGGGATAAAACTGAACACACAGTGGAAGATGTACAGGTAAGAGATCAAATTCTTCCAATTTACTGCACATTGGTATTCTCTGTAGTACCTGAGCTGATCTGTGTGTGTGTATGTGTTTGTGTGTGTGCATACGTTTTTCTTTAAATTCAAGTTACATTTATGCTGCGTGTCTGGTTTTGCAAAAGTAAGCAGTGAAAAATATCCTATGGTTTCATCCTAGAGCATCAAAGCTTTCTATACAGTAACGACAGCAATGATCCACTCCCATTATACTGGGAATAAAGGTCAGAGCAATTTTCATCATTTTCCCTTTCTCTCAGACTCTGAAATCAAAATCACCATGACAGCTTTTTGCAGCACTGAGCTTAAACCTTAAGTGGGATTATTTAAAAGATGTTTTACTATTTTTCTGCTGTACAGAAATAATAAAGAGGTTGCGGCTATTATACAAGACATACCACTTCGGAGAGGCATTTGCAACACACTCTCAGAAAGTGACCAGTCCCTCCAGAGGTGACATGCAAAATACCCGACAGGTATTTTTAACAGGAAAAGCTGGCATTTTGACAAAGTGTATTTCTCTCATTCAAAATAAGTAGCCAATGACCAATGTAGGGTAAAAGTTATGGTGGGTGACTGCAGCATTAATAGACCGGACGACAGCTCGGCTGCTATTCAGCCCAGTGTGTGATCCATGTCTATCAGCTCACCTTTTTGTTTTCCCCTCCCCCACTGTTAGACTGCTGGCCCTTTATCACTTCTCCTGTGGTCAACCCAGAGAAGTTCAGGCAGTCAGTTCTCCCTTTAGATAGGGGAATGTGAGCACAAGGCGAATAACAGCTCTTGACATTTGCTTGAACGGACCACAAATCCTGTTGAAGGTCCTTTTGCCAGAATATCTGATACAGCAAATCTGTGAGGATCAACTCTATCTTTGAAGAGAGGATGCTGCGAAAGTCTCTGATCACTCTGTACGACACACCAGGTGAAAGTATTAGGCACCAGTGGCACCTTTAACCAGAGACACAAAAGAGATTTTTAACTTGGGAAATTTTACAGGGGTAAGTGGGTCAGCACGTTCCCATGCCTTCTTCCCCTGTGCTTTACAATTTTAGCAAATTTTTCAAAAGTTTAGTTTTTCAAAAATTATTTAGAAGAACTTCACATGCTTGATGAAGGGCTTGTGGGCCTGAGTGTAGCACTATGAGTTGTTCTGGTATTGACTTTCTCAAGAAAACTTGCCTTTCTTTCATCAATACGCATGTGGCTATGCCTTTGCCTGTACAGTTCATCTTCCCTTCCTACAAAGAAATATAACATTGATGGGGTGGGACCTGGCAGCTGGAAGGAATTCTCCAAAAGAACATCTAATATAAATGAATATATAAGTAACACTGCAGAATAAACTGGTTTAAGGGAGGAGAACATGTGTTCCCTCTTAGACCACCTGTGGTTTACTTGCTGGGCAGTAGTTAGCTTCAGCAAAGGTGGAGGGGATCAAAAGGAGTGGGAGAAGGCAGTAGAACACAAAGCTGCAAGATCAAAGCCTCTGTCTAATGCCCTTTGATTTTAGGGTGTTAATTCCCGAGTCACTGAAATCCTTTTAACACATATTCCATCAAAAAGTTGTCTAGAAGCTGTTGTGTAGGACTTGCTGAGGAGAACCTGATGGGAAATCCTGTGAATGATAACAATAAATAAAATAAAAAGCAAGCCCCAAAGCACAATTGTTACTGTAGCGGTGGATCAATATAAAGAAATATATCACAACATTTAATAATTACTTAATCAATATAAACACTGTAACATGATAAGGAAATAATATATGAGTCATAAAGAACAATTAACAACAAAAATATAATCCAAACCACCAATCAGTAGAAATCACATTGTATTTATAGATATTGTGGTGTTCTAAGGTACACATGACTTCTTTTCCAGAGATTTACCTGTGTCTGAATAAAAATAACATATCAAGTGCTGACGATTTGTTCATTTAAGACACATGTAATACATTTACTCATGTCTTACCATTTTCTGTTTGTTCTCCCTCCCATAATGACCTCTTTTGCGTGCACTACTATTATTATTACTAAACATATTGTCTCTCCTCACTTTCTGCTATTACTGACCTTCTCCACACCCTCTGAGTCTTGACACTCTTTTCTTCTACTGCTGCCTTATACCACCACCCCACCCCACCCCTACCCCCCACTTTCCTGCTTCTATCCATCTGCTATTATCGACAGACTGCCATTTGTGCCAGGGAAGTGCACTGATTCCATTAACCCAACATCCGTTTTTGCTGAAAATCCTGGATTTTTTTTGGTGCCTGTTTTAAGGGGAAGGAATGATCCTGTGGTTAAGACACTGGGTTAGTATTGTAGGGTTCAGACTGTGTTCCCTGGCTTCCTGCCCAGTTAATGTAATACGGTTTAAGTGTAATTGAGAATAAGGAACGCCACACGTGTAGAACTTTTAGCAAATCACTTAAACAAAATGCCTGGATGTCTGAAAGCTTTCTCTGAGGTATTCACTGCTCTGCAATTCCAATGGGAGTTGAGGGCATACAACCCTATGTAGGACACGTTCATCATGTTGAAGGATTGGGTTTAGTTCACCACCTGCAAAATGGGGCTAATTCTTACTCAGCTCACATAAGGCTTATGATGATGAAAACAATCTATTAATGTTCATTATGTGTTCAGTTGCTACAGTAGTGAGAGCCAAGAAATAATTCTCTCAGTAAGATGAATGCCAGCTAAAATAATTCTGCTCTAATAGATTAAATTCAATGCAAGGTCACCAATCACCTTCCTACAGCACCCTTTATCTTTAACGTGTTCCTAACATGGAGTGAGCTTTGGAGAAAAAGTTTAACATTAAAGTCTTTCCCTGTAGGAATACATTCAAAGACCAGTGATACTTCTCCCTAGCAGAGGAGTGTGCTCCAGTGCCCATGGCCTCAGTTCCCAGCTAGGCAGTGTGCTGGTTTTTATGTCTTTTGGCTGTCAGGTTTCGCATTACAAGTATCTACAAGGCAGCAGCGAGGCAACTTCTGCTGATGTCATGTTGAGTTCAGAACAGCATACTCAAATTAATTTTTTCATAAATTGCCTCTGGATTAAAAGACATTTTTATTACTAATATACTTCTCTTTCCTAATCCCACAACTTCAGCCATCTTAGATTTTTTTTCCCTTTCTCTATTATTTTTTGAGTCTCTTCTTCGTTTCCCATTTCTTTCCTATCATGTGGCTCCCAGAAATTATTCTATACAACGGCCATTTCATACTTTGCATCTTCTACATCTACTAACTTCTTTAACTGGTAGCTTAACTGATATTATCTTTCCGTCTCAGTGCAATTTTTCTTATGAGTTTGTTTTGAACTCACTGTATTTTGTAATTTCCTTGCCTGTGCACAGATCATAGCTTCCATTTTATAAGCTTTTCTGTTTCTTCTTATAGCACTGCATCTACCTTAACATAATTGAATCTCCATTTTGAATGCAAGAAATGGAGTTTGTGCACATTTATGTTTTGCTGCATGTGCCTGAATATTTTGCAGATGTAACATGTTATTTTTGCAGAAATACGGTGTACCTCTCAAGTGTATTCAGAAGACAGAACAGCAGAACTGTAAAATTCCTCCTTTTCTGAAGAAAACCAGAGACATGAAGTATATTGAATTAATATGATACTGTTATGTTGCTCTTCTCAGGTGGCAGAATAGAAAACTGGAGACCTTTGGAATAGCTTAATCTTGAACTCATTCCCCGAGAACTAACTGAGGTTCCTTTACGTATAGAAACTGAATGGTGCACAGACTATTGCTCCAGCCAGGAGGATCTGGAGACCCCACCTAGGATAAGGAAGACTGTGGTGACAGAATTCATGGGGAGCAGTGCTGCCACGGGATGTAGGCAGAATGATTGCTGTGAAGGGTACTTCACAGACCTGCCTTTCAGTGCCTACAAATGATCATGCTATCATCTGTAGGAAGCCTCAGCACTTGTCTTTCATGTATGTGGAAAGGGAGAAGGCTAGGCTAACAGCAACAGATAGATCATCATACCCTGAGAACACGTGGTATCAAGGTCAGGAGCTTTACCTCAAAGATCTTACATTTTGTTACTGGCTTTTATTTGTGAAGCTGTCATAGCCAGATTCTTCATACACAGATCCCAATTCTGCCATTGGACAGCCTGGCTCCCAGAGAAGGCAGGGAGAAGCTACAGTGACATAAATTTGGGCAGACTTCTTATCCATAATGTCTATGCCCTTTTATTTAATTTTGTCTCTCCAGAATAAACAGCAGTTCCAACCTCTTGCTACTTGGTGCAACTTGATGTTTCATATTCATTTCAGGAATCATTACTTTGTGAACTATAAAAGCGTCAAAATTCAGATTAAAACGAAACTAATCCAGCTCCTGCAGCTGTCCTGACCAGGCAATCACTGTACAACTAGCAGTCAGCGTCCATCTAGCAGTTAGCCTGAGTAAGTGCAGGCCTGTGCTGGGCTGCATGCCCAGCGTTGTGTGGTGCTGCAAAAATCCTTTGGTCACAGGATAAACTCAGCTAGCTCATTTTGAGAGGAGCCTGAGGCAGCTCCTACTCGGTACCACATGTGTGGCCTTGCCTTTATCTACAATTGCAGCAAGAAGTTCTCATGTGAACATCCTTTCTGTTTGACAGTAGAAATGATGAACAGAGTTGTTTTCTTGTAAGAAGATCCTATAATAGCTTGGATGACCAAAATGGGAGAGCGTGTCCTATGGACAGGGTCTGCCTGGCACGTGGATCAGAGGTCATTTTGTCATCAACATCACTCGGGCTTCCCAGATTGTAAAGGATATAAGATTACCAACGCTATTCTCTTCTTATACTGTTAGCTCTAGTAAATGGCATTTAAAATGGTAACTTACAGGGTATTAGCGCCTTTCTTACCGGGATCATAAGGGACCAGCACCTCCTGGGGCAAAGCAGCTCCTTCCTTTCCCACTTGTTGGAGGGCAGACTTTGTATCTCATAGAGTTCAGGTTCTTCCTTTCCCAGATAATGACTATGATTTAGACCTTTGTATCAGCAACACATTACATGGTATCTCCAGTTTGATCCAGCACAGTACCAAGAAACATTGTGAGTTTTAACTGACATTACATTTAATGGGATCTGAATGTAAGCAGCGTGCTGTCCTTTGATATATTGGCTTGGAGGTATTAGAGCACAATAGGTAACACCGTGTTTGTGACCCAGCCATTCAAAGGCTGAGGATCTGTAAAGTGCTGTTCTTTTGCAGTTACATTTCCCGGCAGGCTTTGAACAGCAGAAGTTTGTACAGTCTCCAGTGTCTTTGGCTGTGTGCATACAGCCCAACGCTTTGGCTCAAGCTCTCCTTGCATTATCTTGGCAGAATACCCAGTCTTCAGGAATCCTAATCTTTTATTTAATCACTTTATCTTTTCAATTTCACCCTTTTTCTATCCTAATTCTTTCTTTTTCATTAAAGCCAGTACACAAAGATCAAGCTCGTAGAATGTGTTCTGTAGCTGTCAATCAGTGGGCACAAAAAATACAAAATGTGAATAGTTAAATCAGCAGACTTGCCTGCTGGAGTTATCTGCATGGCAAAGATGTCAGAGTATTGTTTCCAAGCCTGACTTCTACATGCGGAGAGTAGCAGAGCATGTCCTGGCCTCTTTTATCTTCCTCAGGAGAGCAGCCAAGTGGCATAATCAATTCTTCCAGGCTTTTGTCTTTCACCTTATGTTTACTTTGCTCACTGCTGAAGGCTCTGCTGTTCTCCTGCCCCTTAAAATGTATTTACTTTCAGATGTTATGAAAAATAAATATAAGTTTTGCACAGTGAGATATATATGTATTAATGGACTATATCAATAAAAAAGCAGGAGGTTTCTCCTTTTCTCCTGTAACTACAACCACAAACTTTCCTCAGATGTTGAGAATAGTCAGGCAAATAGAAAATTAGAGCTAAAAATTTAAAGAACAAGGAACCACCTTCCTTATACAAGCCAATGAGGGAATTTTAGTCATACTGACAGTTTTTATGAACTCCCTTTATTGGCCTGTGATATATATTATTGCAGCTAAGAGAGTTCAGATGTTAGAGATGCAACTTTTGTATCTCCCGTTATTAAAAAAAAACCCAAAATCTAGGAATGAGAAAACCTGTAAAGCATTTAAATAAATGCAAGGTGATTTAGCCGGCACGTGGCCAATGCATAAAGCAAAATTAAAGTTGGAAGGAAGACCAAGCTAGGTTTTACTGTTGTTTTGTTTTCTCACTGATTCATAGGGCGGAGGTACCATAACAGGATAATAGTGACAGTTGCTGGCTGTACTGAGTTTGCAAGGCAAGGTTTTGGTAGTGGGGGAAGGAACAGGGGGGCAGAACTGCGCAACAGCAACAGCAGCCGGAGAGAGGAGTGAGAATATGTGAGAGGAGCAGCCCTGCAGGCACCAAGGTCGGTGCAGAAGGAGGGGCAGGAGGTGCTCCTGGCACCAGAGCAGAGATTCCCCTGCAGCCCCTGGTGAAGACCATGGTGAGGCAGGCTGTCCCCCTGCAGCCCATGGAGGTTAGTGGCGGAGCAGATATCCCTCCACCTGCAGCCTGGGGAGGACCCCATGCTGGAGAAGGTGGATGCCCAATGGAGGCTGTGACCCTGTGGGAAGCCCATGCTGTAGCAGGCTCCTGGCAGGACCTATGGACCCGTGGAGCGAGGAGCCCAGGCTGGAGTGGGTTTGCTGTCCAGGCCTGTGACCCTGCAGGGGACCCATGCTGGAGAAGTCTGCTTCTGAGAGACTGCACCCCGCGAGAAGGAGGGACGCACACTGGAACAGTCTGAAGAACTGCAGCCTGTGGGAAGGACTCACACTGGAGAAGTTCATGGAGGACTGTCTGCCATGGGAGGGACCCCAGGCTGGAGCAGGGGCAGAGTGTGAGGAGCCCTCCCCCTGAGGAGGAAGGAGCAGCAGAGACAGCGTGTGATGGACTGACCCCAGGTAGAGAAAATCAGGACTAAAGTTACACCTGGGAAGAAGGAAGGGGTGTGGGGGGGAGGTGTTTTAAGATTTAGGTTCTATTTCTCATTACTCTAATCTGATTCGATTGGTAAATTAAACTGATTTCCCCAAGTCGAGTCTGTTTTTTCCATGACAGTAATTGCTGAGTGATCTCTCCCTGTCCTTATCTTGACCCATGAGCCTTTTGTTATACTTCTCTCCCCTGTCCAGCTGAGGAATGGGGGCGATAAAGCAGCTTTGGTGGGCACCTGGCATCCAACCAGGGTCAACCCCACCACACACATCAGTTCTTTTTCAAAATCAATGTCACAAATTTGGGTTAGTAGACATACAATATTTCTGTAAGAGCAATACTTTTGCAAAGTATATCTTCAGTACAGGTTTTCAGAAAATAACAAGTATTTCCAGTGAAATAAATGGTTGAATTAGTAACTGACCAGCAATTAACACGGTGATCAGGTATGGAAGATAAAATATTAAATGTAGTAAAGCAGATTTCTAACTTATTATTTAATGCCACAGATTTTTGTAGACTCAAATTTTTATGTACTCTGTGTTTTGCATATGCAATTTCCTCCAAAGGGAGTTACAAATACAGAATGAAATCAGGGTCAGGTCCACAGCTTAACTGAAAATACCTGGTTTATACAAACATGTAGTGGTGCTCAGTTATTGAACAGAAATAAATAATGGTATTTTAAGGCTCTTTTTATGATAAGCCTCTTAGAGGGCTTTGTAGATTGGTAATTTTCATGGCATTGTTTATTTTGTTTTACTTTCACCTGCTTTGTATTAAAAGGCTTAGTTTAAACTTGTACACATAGATCCGCAAGTGAAAGAGCAGCCTGCCTTATAAAGGAATACTTTTCCAATACTCTCCCTGGAAAACTTTAGACAAGGAAAGTGGAAATGTGAATTTGGCCTCATATACTAGTTGATCAAAATTAAAATTTGTTTTCAGGAGTTATTTTGGATAGACTGTTATTTCTAAAAAGGAGAATGGGTACAGTTAAACAGCCAGGATTAGAAATAGGGCATAGCATAAGAAACACTTGGAACAGCTGGAAGTACCAAAACAATGCAGTGGTTTCCCTGTAGTTATGTTTATTTCAGAAATCCCCATATTTGGTCTTAACTTTGAATTTCCTCATTTTAATGAGTGTTAACAGATTTTTTGTAATACACTCTGCAAATGTACATTTTTTTAATATTTCTTTTCTTGGAATACTAACACTGTAGAATAGTGCCACTGTAATGAAAGCTGTTGTATTGCCAGGGCATGAAAAGTTGTTGCATGATAATGAAATGTGATGGATATATGAAGTATCAGTCCAAGAAAGAATTATGTATGGAGTTTAAAAAAAGCAGTCTCCTTTCAAAAATAATAATCTTGCTGATTTCTTGAATAT
Organism: Egretta garzetta; assembly: GCF_000687185.1. Taxonomy (NCBI): domain Eukaryota; kingdom Metazoa; phylum Chordata; class Aves; order Pelecaniformes; family Ardeidae; genus Egretta; species Egretta garzetta. The sequence continues at coordinate 2,185,181 of NW_009259032.1, read as the reverse complement.
TCCATGTCTAGAGCTGGAAACAACTATACATATGGATTCAACTTCCAAATACGAATAAAAATCCCCAATTCTTATCTAACTTTTAAAAGGTAACTAGAGAATATAAAGCACTATTCTTCCAGGATTTAAGTGCCAAAGGATCAGAAAGCAGCAAACAAATCCACTCAAGATGAATCAGAAGTGGGAAAGAAGGATAAAATATATTCCCTTACCCTGCTAATCTCTCAAAGTTTGCAAGAATGATTTTAGTCTCCAGGCAGCTATGAGCAGCTGAACGAAGACCTGTGTCAGGCATACATGCAGTTGTGCAGACCTTGTTACCACTTTTTTGTTGAAGTGCAATACTGAGCATTCGAAATGGTGCTATTGACTACAGTTGGCATAAGTCAATATTTACCTCTTGAAACAATATATTCAGGTATTCACCTGAACATAAAGTCAATAAGCTGTAAGTACTGCTACACCCATTCATCCATAATCATTCAGAGAATGAGGGTAAAATACAATCTCTCTCTAAAACATAAAGAAGAAAATTCCTCCTTTCTTCTCTCATTTTAAAGAGGTGATAAAAAGCTGAAAACCCCCAGAAACCTCACTTAGAATACAAAGACTCCCAATACGCATTTGTAAGGGCTTCCACTAACCTCACAATTGCCCTGGAAAGCCATCATGATCGGGGTGTTTTAACTTTAACACGCTCTGTAGAAAGACCCCTAGTGGTCTCCACCATCAGAACTGCCCAGCAAGGGAGTACAGACTATCCCTTTCTTGGCTTCACCAAGAGGCTGCCTGGTTATTTCTCAGGTGTTGGTGAAAATCAGACTATCTGGATCGGATTGAGACTGTTTATAGAGACCTCAGCTGACAGGCACTGAAGGTTCCTAACTCCTCCTAAGAAAGGAAATTCTGAAGAAAGAGAAAGCTCAGAAACAACAAGCAATAATTTCACAGGCTGGCATTGCTCTTCTTTCTACAGACTAAATTTGATTGTATCAAAAGCTAAGATTTTAATATTGAAATAAGATTTTTAATTTTTTATTTAAGCTTTTAAATTCAAAACCAGTTGAAAACACAGATAAAGAATACAAATACATACCCCCTCTTAATTTCCCCATCTCATTGCAGTCCCTGGCTGTATTGGGTTTGTGAGACAAGGTTTTGGTAGCAGGGGTAGCTGCTACAGGAGCAGCGTTCCCCCATGTCTGACAGAGCCAATGCCAGCCGGATCCAAGACAGAGCCACTGCTGGCCAAGGCTGAGCCCATTAGCCATGGTGGTAGCACCTCTGGGATAATGTATTTAAGGAACAGGGGGGCAGAACTGCGCAACAGCAACAGCAGCCGGAGAGAGGAGTGAGAATATGTGAGAGGAGCAGCCCTGCAGGCACCAAGGTCGGTGCGGGGGTGCTCCGGGCACCAGAGCAGAGATTCCCCTGCAGCCCCTGGTGAAGACCATGGTGAGGCAGGCTGTCCCCCTGCAGCCCATGGAGGTTAGTGGCGGAGCAGATATCCCTCCACCTGCAGCCTGGGGAGGACCCCATGCTGGAGAAGGTGGATGCCCAATGGAGGCTGTGACCCTGTGGGAAGCCCATGCTGTAGCAGGCTCCTGGCAGGACCTATGGACCCATGGAGAAAGGAGCCCAGGCTGGAGCAGGTTTGCTGGCTGGGCCTGTGACCCCGCGGGGGAGCCACACTGGAGCAGTGTGTGAAAAACTGTAGTCTCTATAAACACTGTAGCCACAGATGTGCAGGTCTGGGAGTTTATGAAGGGCTCTATCGTTACCAGAAAGGCATCACTGGCCAGTTAGTGGCTGTGCAATCAGTGGACCAGCTCTTGACCAAAATCTAAACTCAATGTTGTTTTGGTGTCCTAAACTAAAACGAGAGCAATTCCACCACAGGAGGTGAAACTACATTAGGCATTCAGCAGCACTGAATTAAGACTATGCCCTGGTGGCACTAGCTGCATCCTATCAGAAATTAACTTGGCCACTGTGCTTTTGAACTTCACTCACAGCCAGACATTTTGTCTTAGACATGAAGTATACAGACGCTTTCCTACAAACTGCTACTCACTGCAGTAGCTCACTGAGTAGCGTTCTCTAGCTCCCTCGTGCACTGAGCAAAGGTATTATGATATATATTAATATGCTTTGTAAAGGGCTCCATTACTTTCAACCAAGCAGTAACTCAAAGGAGTTATTACAACATAAGAAAAGAAAATTTCTTATTTATAACGGTTCTTTAGGGTGTAGTTATAGCAATACTGAAAAATTATTTTAAAATCTGTAAAAATAAACACTGAAAGAAGGTAGCTTGTGTCTACACCACAGCTAAAGTTCCGACTGGTCTTTGTCCAAGGATTCCCACTTATTACAGAGAAACCATTTAAGTTCTGCCACTGAGGTTCAGTTTCAGTCTGGATGACACATTTAAGATTAAGACAAACAATGAAAAACTAAAAGCAAAAAGGAAATCCTGATGAGAAAGAAGAGCTCACTCTGCTTTCTTCTGCTCTAGAATTAAGAGATTAAACACTTGCTGCCTCAGTAACAGAGATGAGGGAGCTCTTGTATTTCAAGGTGCAATATGCAGCAAAGAAGTATAGCTTTTCCACAGAAACCTTGTGGCTACAAAATCTTATTTTTAATTATAGCATACAATAGGTTTTCTGATAAGAACAAGACATTCTGAATTTAAAACTGAGACAGTAGCATAGTTAACTTGCATATTCTACCACCAAGCTTGAGCCCAACATGACAAGCCTAGTAAAACGTGTCAGCCTTTACACTACATGTCTTGGCTTTTATCCATTTGTCATCACCTTAAGGTTATCCAAAATGCCATTTTAATCAACAAGATCATCCTTGCTTTCCTTCTGATAATATTGTATTACAATGAAATGTTAAGGGAAGCAATCAGAAAAAAAAAAAAAAATTAAGACAGCAGCTGTACTATCGCAGTTTCAGGGGCTCTGAACAAATGCATCAATAACGGGCACTGGACATGGCCCAGTGGGAAAGCACAAAATTCTGGGTGTGAAAGAATAGAGAAGGGAGGTGGAAAAAAACCAGTGAAATGGCATTGGGGGTGAAAACTTTCAGCACAACCTTTATGATATGCACTTCCAGTCAAATAAAACTGCAAAATCTCATGGACACACTGAATTCTGCCTTCAGAAAGAGACAAGAATGTTTTGGTGGGGGAGGTTAGTTCACTATTTTTTATGATGTATTTCCTTTTCTAAAGACATTTCTCAGAACCAGCCATTCTCAGTTCAGCCAGGGAGGATCCCACAGGAAAACACTGATCTAAAGTGCCTGGGATAAGGACAGTCAAAAACCAGGCAAGTGTGTCCATCCTGAACAGGACAGCTCCCTGGCTCCCCGAATCTGAGCTGTTCTCAAACTTGGAACCCAATGGGCAATAAAATCCAATATATTTTTAGTAGTAGAAGGCTATGGGGAGGATATTTCTTAAGAATGATTAGTTAAATAGCCATTACTGAAAACTGGCACTTGAGGGTTAAAGTCACGTAAATATGCTTTAAAAACTGGGCCAAACTCACTTGGCTGCTTTGAAGGTTTTACAAGCCACTTTTTCTTTCACTCATTGCATTTCAATGGCTGGTAAGTAGTTCCTCTGGAGTTTTTTTTGTACAGACACTGGACTCCACTAACAGGAAAGAGGTTAATCTGCTAGAAATATGAAATATTTTCATTTAGAAACAATAGAAGTATTTTAAACTAAACCATAGTTTACATCTGTTCCTCGTACAAAACTAGGATGGGGGTCACTTGCATATTTACAAATTTTGTTTAGAAAGGACAGTCACAATGGGAGAGACACAATTGCTTGATGGGACAATTTACGATTAGTTGTGAAATAAATAAAAATGCAAAAAAGTTCACAAAAATACTTTTTCTATTCCACACAGTCTATTAATAACTCATTTCCTAACTGCTCCTAATTTAGGGGAAATGGGTAATTGCTAATCCAAATGATGCTATGAATCTGGCTATCAAATCAACCTATATTGTAATAAAGAGGATATTAAAGCTTATTTAGAAACTCATTAAAGACAACTGCTAGAATTTATTGTGTTATTCTAATAAAATATTCCCTTGATTCAGGGAATTGCTTTAGTTCTTGTGATTTCAACTATTCTGATCACTGCACTACATGTAGGCACCTCTTTGCTTCCTAAAGCTTTCATCTACTTCCTTTATCAAGTGGACAAAACCGTGCAAAATCAATATGGAGATGTTTTCAATAATTTTCCTACAGACCCTCTAAGATTTGCTCTTGCTGTGAACTAGGACACGTCTATGAATAAAAAACTCCCAAGTAATCCATAAATAAAATAACCCTGGGCAGAAGGCATAACTGTTGGGAAAATAACATATTTAGATGATGTTAAGAAAGAATCTTAGCAACAGTGCATTTGAAATCCACTTTTTAAAGCACAGATTTATATCTATGATACATATTTGCCCATGTAGCCTTTCATAAAATAGTTTAATCTTAAATCCATCTTTGAAACAAAATGAGGTTCTTGGTAGTTAGTAGTTTTGTGGAACGAAGATGTGGTTGTCCCTATGTTGTACAATAATGGAAACAGGATTACAGATTTTGTGGACCGTACAATAAAAATCAGACATGACGCAAGTGAACACAATGAAACCCCATATACAATCAAGCCTGAAAATGTTTTAGTTCCATTTAGTGAGGATGCTAAAGTTCCACTAGAATCTAGGCAAATATATTTTCAAAATTAATTAATATGTTAATAATTTGATAAAACAAATCCAAACCTCACTCCTTACTTTTGACAGTTTTCTTTTCCTGAATGTTAACTTCCTGGAAAGTATATTCACAGAAACTATATTTTCTTTTAAAATTTCCAAAAATCTTTGGAAGAAAGGAATTCATAAACTCAAGTGCTTAAACTCAGAAAACCCATTTTTTTGTAAGTCAATGAACAAGGGAACAGAAAAAAATGTGATATGTCACCAAAGACTCCGATCAGACCAGAAAATAAGAAAACGTGAGCTTGGTAATACTGACATTTATAGTGACATATCTTTTGATATTTGCAATGAGGTATTCTGAATAAATTTTCAAAATTATTTGGAGAGCTTATTTGATGAATAGTACTGGAAAGGACACACTTCACAAAATCATGTCATGGTTATGAAAAGTAACTAACATTCCCTCCCCCATTAAGATGACTAATAAATAGACTAAGATATTTTCCTCTAATCACTAAGTTTATGGGGGAAAGTCTTGTGCTTAGACATTTGCTTAGGAAAGGCTCAAGAAATTTATATTAGCATATGGTAAATGTCCCAGTTCAGCAGTAGACTCATGTAACAAAATATTGTAAGTATTGATTGTTTTTATGCCAGCAATGTTGATATTTCCTAAGCATCACCTTAAAGTGTACACTTAAGCAGTCAGCCGAATAGGATGGATGCATGGAACACTGTGGTAACCACTGGAGACCTCAAAATTCAATTTATGAGAATTTGTCTCAACTGCACATATAAATTCATTGGTCCCTGAATTAAGTCGTTTTCTGAAGCAGAGGAAAAGTGTTTATAGAAGTTTCTATAAACTGTTGTTTTTTGTGGAATTTCATCAGGTGCTGTATTATACTTGTCTAAAGGACAACGATAAAACCTGTCAGAACGAAAGTTTAAATTCACACCAAGATCTGTGGTGGGTTTATTTTTCATCAACCTTGCTGCATTAGTTTCTTTTCTGCCTGAAATGACTTGTGTTCATGGAATTATTTTTTTCAGCACGAATGCTTATTTATAAACAGCCCTTGTTCCAGGGCAGTAGTGTGGAGGCGCAGAGATAAACCTAGCTATTACTTTATTATATATTAATTAGCTTAACAACTTCATCAGCATAACCATTGTCATCCAGGTTGCAAAACTGTAGGCTGAAAAATGCAAACCAATAGAAGATTATAATAAAATATGTACAGTAGCTGTGGTGGAGATGTGTGTATTTATTCTCCTTGTGGCATAAAATATTTTGAAAATCTCTTGAGAACAAAATAATAACATTACATTTTGTTCTCACAGAGTATTAATAATCTTAATTTTAGAAAACAAAGCAGAAATATGTTTTGTGGGAATCACACTGGCAGAGTATTACTTGTATTTCATATGCATTTGAACAGTAAATTAGCAACCTGCTCATAAATTAGGCTAGCTGGGAAATCTTACCTAAGAATAAGACTGTAAAGATCTTTCATTATTGCACACAATCAAAAGGTGCACAGTTAAAGCTATACTGCTGATGAGGATACATAAATGCTATCCTTTTCCATTTAAGCAATCTTTTCCTTGATTAAAATATTTTTGACATGCACCAAGATACATCCAAAATTCATCTTACATAGCACAGCAGGACATTTAAAACTTGAAATTCTGAACTATAGGAACAGAACTATTCCCGGGTAGGTGGCCAGGGAAGGCCTACACGTCCAATGCGATACATGACAACTTCCTTGCACTTTCCTTCTTTCCTGAGTGCCTACCATGTGTTCGTACTGAGCAGTACCTTTTCCATTGCAAATGCTATGAAGGAGAGAGGAAGCAGTTCTTCATTCTGCATCAACTCAGCAATGAGAGAGGCCCAAAAATTACAAAGAAACGTTTCCATAGTATGCATGCATACAAATCCCCAGCCACCATAGTGAAGTGGATTTTAAAGCAAACTAAGTGTGAATTTTCCAATCAAAAAAATCTATTTAAAGTGAGAAGAAAAAAAGAATATGGGTTACATAAGCACTGCTTCAAAAACTGGATCAGGAAATGGCAAAATAATTTGCACTTTTTACCCTCATTTTGATCAGCTTCGATTTGCATATGTGTTTTTTTTCCCCCCATTTAAGACACCGTCACTGTTTCTTACTTCAAATAACATACTGAGAGTAGAAAAAGAATTACAAACATTAGAAGTTATGACACACATACGCCCAGGGTATTGGAGAGAATCAGCTCCTGCCTACTATTAAACGTCAGCTGTTAAGAAAATATTAATAACTGAATAGAACTCCAGACCCTGGCCAAACATATTTACATTTTTTTTTTGTCTTAGTTGTAACTTTTAGTATGTTAATTTTCTAATTGATTTATTTCTTAAATATTTTAACAATTTATCAGTAATGACATCCAGTCCAGGAATTCCCTGGTAGTTAACAACCAGCTAGAGCAGGAAATTCTTCACCCAGAGCTCATTAGTACTTAAATATTTTTAGGAGACTTCCAAAGAGTTCTTATATTTCAGGATGTTTCTCATCCTGCCATGTCTTTACTTCATGGAAGTAAAGGACTATAGATGCCAGAAATTCTGAGAATTGTTGATGAATATTCTTTCTTTTTCTTCTGAATTTTAATTCAGTTAAGGGAAAACAAGGGGAAGTCATGCCCTCAGTATTCATTTATGCCCCTATAAATATACTTGTGCAGTTCTAAACCTGAGAAGATCCCTTGTGGTGGGCTGGAGCGGAATCCTGGCAAGTTTGATGGACTTGCTTTATGGAAAAGGCGTATCACATCGCTGAGTGGCAGAGGAAGGGGCACTTAAACAGCTGCTACTGAGGCAATAAAACTAAGCTATTGGATTCAAGACAACAGTTAGACCCACACTTTGTCTTTATTGGGATTGATGATGAACCATTTAGAGAGGCAATCCAATCACATTGCAATGAGAGTGCGCGATGCTGTAATTTTGTAGTTTGCATGGCCTCATTTAAATTACTAATATTTTACAGGTACGGTAGGAAATTGGAGATACATCTTCATCACCATTTCTACGCTCATTACCAGTAATGAATAGGTGTTATAGAATAACATTAAAGCAATGTATTTAGCGAAATGAAACCAAAGCATGTACTGTCTGGATCCCAAGGGCTACATGCACTTTTCCCTTGAAACACATCAGTACCATTCTCTTAAAAAGTAGAAGAACCCCATTGTTAGGTAACAGCGATGAAGGACACTTCAGATCTAATCTGGAGTGTTTTTCACAACCCAAGAGACAAAGCCCTGCCTGAAGACTCAGCACAGGCCTTGTCACATGAATGCATACTGAAACATGCCTTAGTACACCCTTGTCCAAATAAGCAGTGACTGTCACACGTATACCTGCCATACATTACCCCTACTGCCTGACGAAGACAAGTGCTGAAAAGAGCCGCTCTCCTGCAACCAGCTGATTGTGCAGGACTGCCCTGGCAGAGGGGTCTGCCTGGCACTCTACTGGCGTGGCAAAATGAGATGTTTGTGTCCTGCATTGAACAGATGTTTCCTCCTTCAGTGTTCTTGACAATTACTATATTACCTGATACATTGTAATGAGCTCCCATCTCCCAAACATACCACCCTGAGATCAGCTAGTATGGTAAGCCAGGTTTTGCAGGCAGGAAAACTAAGGCTAAGAGTGAACTAAGGGACATGTCTGAAGTCAGACAAGAAGTATCGAATAGGTCTACTGCTGTAATGAGACATTTTAAGCAGCAAGCCAGGAAGAGTTTAGGGGTCATACAGAGCCTGTGTCCAGGACATAAAAGCTGGGCTGGGCTGAGCCATTTCAGATGATACAACCTGAGCAGCCTGGCCATTTTAGACTGCCTTCTGTGGACTCCTAGGCCTTATTTCCCGTTGACAGGGGAATGAATGACTTTCATCTAATTAAGGGAAAAGGAAGCAAATTGCATGGTTACCTTTCTCTCATTCCAGTTTTTTCCTCTCCTTGTATTAGACCTTAATGATTTTTTAAGTCTGCGTTTTCATTCTATAAAAAAAGATACCTTCAATCTAAAGGAGACTTAAAGTCTTCACAGAGAAGCTATTATGTAAGTCATTATCGGAACAGTAGTTAGCTAAATAAGGAAGAAAAAGCTAGCAACTCAAAATGGCAATTCATCATTGAGTGTCTGCTGCTTTATGTGCTAACAGCCTTTCTCAGCTTCCTTTAAGCCATCTGCTTGTTTCAGCTATCTCTCTATATCACCAGCCTCTCCCATTCCACCCCTCTCCACCTCACACATTTCCCAGGAGATATCTCATCACTACTCAGACTGGTAAGACTTTGTGGTTACCTTCTAGACACTCTTGCCTTTTTCCACAGACATATTTGTTCTAACGGTAGAAGCATAAGCAGATGCTGCTTATGCAGAAGAACAAACTCGTGTTAGCTCCTTTTTGTATCAGGAAGCAGCTCCAAAAACCTTTCTGCATTAAAATAAGGTGTTGAAGGACAACAGAGAAAATCAGCAGATTCTGACAGGCAGGAGTAGATGACAGGTACTTAGGGATGACAATAATATAGTGAAAATAGAAAGCAAATCACATGTGGAAATTTTTGTCTTACTGCTACCACAAGAAGTCTTTCTTTTGCTATTTTAAAGCAGTCTTTACTGAAAAAGATGCCGATGCTGTCATCACTGTAGTATTTTGCAAATGCCTAGCTACAAAACTGCTGGGTGGTGGGAGCGGAAATGCAAAGGAATTGCACACATAAATATATAGGAGCATGAAGACTTGAGTATGCAAGCTCATATTCCAGATGTATGGAAAATAACTACTACAGCAATAAGTCACAATGTTGTGAAGCATGAGGCTGAAGGCTAAGTGCTTGCAGCCATTTGAGAAATGCAAACACTCAGCAAGGTTCTTTGCTATGAAAATGCGGGTCATTAATTGAATAAATCATTAGGGGGGAAAAATGGAACAGGAAACATAAACAGTTTACTGCTGGGTTGAGATGAGGATCTTGTGGAGGTGAGCAAGATGAGGGTGGGAGACACCCAGAAGCGGATGGTTCTTCTTAAGGGTAGGAAGGACCTTGTCCCAGGAAGAATCAGTGTGTGCCTGGCAGAGAGGAGGCCCTCTGCAAGGAGGCCAGAGGTGTCCTGCACAGAGGAGGCAGGCTGTGCATTGCCCCTGTTCCCAGAAAAGATTTTGTCTTATAGGACCCGTAGGGACCACTTATTCTGCTTGCTCATTTTTAAGGAAGGAAACTTTAAGGCATCAGTTTGATCTTGGACTGCTGTTGAAAAGACAGATGGGCAAGAAGAGAGCGGTGAATAGGTGCCAGTTCCTTCCCATGATTTATAATTTGCTAACAAATACTGTTGTGCTGGAAATTTCTTAGCCAGAGAGTAGCTAGGTACTGTGGGGTAATTTCCACATTTACTTTTTTTTCTTTTTAATGACCAACCAAATACATACTCAGAGGTCAACTTCAAATAGCTTGGAGGTTTGGGTTGACAGAGATGTTTTTCTGAAAAATTTATTTTTGTTAGTTACCCAATATTTAATAGTGCTCATAACTTCTATCCAGATATTGCACAAAGTGGAAACCTGAAGCAACTATGCTGACCTAACTCTAGCCTGAAGATACAAAAAGCCCCACAAAACTAAGTTTAGTACCATTCATCTTTAATATCCCATATTCTTTAAAACATGTCAGGCTGCAATCATGGTCACCTATGCATTACTGAAAAAAACAAAGGTTAATTCCAAATGTGACGGCAATGAAAATCTGAAGAGTTTAAAACTTTGTAAGCTATTGTAAGTGGAACTGGTCACATAACACAAGGTGTGATAGATTCATGCCTCTTTTCTGAATAAAGCTGAGGCATCACTCCCGTGATACTTGTGGGATCATGCTACTAATTGTAAGTATTACAGATTTGATCAAACAGATTTTGAAATCATCTAAAAATCTCTTTTTCTGCCGACTTCAGTTCCAGACTCATTCTTCATTTTTTCCTTTCATTCAAAATTTCTAATAAATAGAACAAGCAATAGAATACACATCTTCCTGTGTTGAACAAGTCACTAAAAACAACAGTTTGCAAGCAGCCTCTGTGGTATTAAATTCTTCACTGAAACCTGTGAGTAATGTACATATACACACAGAGAGCAGGATCAGTTTGAGAAAATGCAAGACTACCTCTATCAGATAGAATAGAATAGGTTATTCACAACCAGTATTTCAATTACATCACCTTAAATCTCTGTTTTGATTGATGTGAATCATATTCAAACTTTTGAGCACTCTGAGGAAAGCAAAATGAGTGCATCTTTTTCTGTACTTCACCCCTTTCATTCCTTTTTAACATGTGATGTCTTGTACTCTGCGTAGTCATGCCAGTAACGCAGACAATGTTTTAAAAGCAACTGTAAGAACTACCTTAAATATCATCCATCAACCACAAAATGAAAGATTATATCACAGTGACAGGAATAGCAATTACAATAATCATTATCTTTTATTAAGCTTTAAAAAATAATTAAAGCTAAAATCTGTCACTGGCCTTATGAAAGTGATCATCTGTTTTTCTTTTCATTCTGCATAAATTAAAAAAATATTTGATGTTAATTAAAAATGTGGGTTTATACTTGTATTTTATTGCAAATAGATTTGTGGTAGCGCATATATGGGTGACATTTTAGCCCTGGTATAGAATAGACATTTTATTAAACAATGACAAGCAATAAAGCCTGTTGTTCTGAGGAAGGGAAGGATGCCCCGTTGGCCGTCATGCTTTTGAGAAGCACAAGGGATTGCCTTGTATTCGAGTGGTATAGAAGGTAGAACTGCAAAAGAACAACGAATTAATTAGAGCAATCATTTTTGAAGAGCAGTTCCAAACCCCATTTTAATTAGCAAATAAAGCAGGATACTAACTGCTTAAGAACTATTTTTGCTTTCTGATTTACTGGGTGATGGCAGTTGTACTGCGCTTTGTTACAAATGACAAAATCTAGTGCCCCATTTTGCATGTAAAGTGCATTAAAATACCTTCTTTCCCATTCTATAGGGGCCTTTAAGATATATTATGATGGTAAAGTCTGTACAACCCAGCACAATTATTTTCTAATTAGCATCCTTAAATGTTGCATTGTGGCCTGAATCAGTTTTGGCATTGTCAAAGAGTTCTAGAAACAGCCCTATCTGTAGAACCCAGGCCACATGTGACAAAATTAAATTGGCACACTTCACCATATAGACCTTGTGCTCCTGGCAGTGATAGCCAGCTCAATACCTCAGAGAGAAGGCTCAGCTGTCACTCACTGACCCATTAACGCTCTAGTTGCATCCTGCAGTGTCATATTCCTCATTCGCACAAAGATAGTGCTCCCTGGAGATTCCCAATACCTGCAGGAATGAGGGAAGGACAGCAGTGACAGCAGCGCTATCAAACAGGGCAGCAAACAATGTACCGCGAGAGTGCCTTGTGCCAGCATCCCAAAATAGAGTTGAAAGCCACTACACTGCCCTAGCAAGCCAGTTTTAAATGGGATATCATCTCTAACAAGCTGTCCCCTTCAACATCGCGCACGCACGCACACGTGAAAGGCCACTGACGAGCACCTTTGGTGTACTGCAGGAACACGGCTTGCCCAATTCACGCTGCGGACCCATCCAGTGAGGTGTTAAATAAAACAAACACCTGCTGCTGCTGCTGCTTTTAAAATGTGAAGGGGAACTACTGGGAGAATCATAAGGAAAATCATGCATCAAAATGCTGCCTCTTTTCTTTTCTTTATCCAGAGTCCTGTTGCTGCCTGTACACAAAACCATTTGAACACACGGCAATGCACTCTTTAACATAAAGAGAATATTGCTTCAGGCCTCTGCGGGGTTTACGCTATGAGGAACAAAACCACAGGTCCAATTCAATGCAGGAGAAGATAACGTCAACATCACTCTGCCTGTAGAGCTCAGTCACATCTCCCCAGCAGTTTAACACACTGGGGATTCACTGCATATATATGATTTGGGCCACGCTGTGTGCACTGAGAAATTGTACCTTACCTACAGTAGTGTGTGGGTGTGCGTACGTATGCATATGAGGTCAAGACAAAGTATGTGTCTGTGAATGCACGCATGCATGCACATAGGCAGAAAAACGAGAAAAAGAGACAAATAAACACAATCTGAAATGTAATGGAAAAGATAAATTCAGGCACAATTACAGCTGTGAGGAGAAAACGAAAGTCCCAATTCTGCTGATTATGTGGAGAATGATCCAGTAACAAGGTTTTACTTTTAAAGATTCAATCCTCTCTCTCCTCTCAAAAACACACATTCATGCCACACCCAATGCAAAAGAAAATCACAGGAAAGAACACAAGAAATTGATACAAATGTGAGCAGGAAAATAATTCCTTTTTGAAAGAAATAATTCAGTATGATATTGTTGCAGGGGACTCAAATACCATACATGCAGAGCCCGTGTTTCAGCCTCTGGGCCATGTTCACTGATGGTTATAAAACAACATAAAAGAATCCCATCCCCTTTCCCCCCCTTTTAAACAACAACAAAAGCAAAAACCCACAGAAAAGAGCAAAGGGTGGACACTTGACTCCACTTGTTCTGCCCACAAAGAACTGAAAGACAGATGAACTCTGCTGCTTAAGATTTATCATGAAATTATTTCTTGGTTGACAAGCAGATATACAGTCTC
>NW_009259032.1:2146576-2171667 GCF_000687185.1 Egretta garzetta | reverse complement strand
AGTAGAATTTAAGATACTGAAAACATTTCTGTGTAGTCGGTACACAAGACGTGAGTGTTCTTATTTTTCAGTACCTAGGTTTGCCCATCATTTAAATCTGGATCTGCTCCTGTTTCCCAAGCCCAGCTGACACTTTAGGCACACGCTCTGATGAAGTGCACGCTTATGCCTTGCCAAATCCAGAGAAACACTTATTTTAATCTATGGACTTGACAGTATGTCCACACGGGGGTCAATTAGTTCTGAAGAACGTTGCTACTCTGAAATGTGACCTGGGGGAAATGGATATTGTTGGGCTGGATGTTTACTCTGCAGTAACTTTAAACTCAAACTGTCTTCAGAGCAGCTTAAGCCTTCCCTACCATGGTGTCACAGGGGAGTAATGACTCTCCCTCTAAATGGGATTATTTCTGGTGCACATTCTCTGCTGGACAGACCAGACAATGAGCACCACTGTCTTTTAATTATATGATCAGAATCATCTGGGTTGTCCTGGTGCTCTCAATGAGAGTGCATAAGGGTAGTTGAGATTTAGACAGATAGAGGTTTCGTTATATAGCACTACAATTATAACATTTTATGATAACAAATTGCAGAATTAAACCAATACATACATACATACAGTGCATATTATACTAATATATATTTAAGCTATAATTTCAGAACAAAGTTAATCAGAATAAAATGCAACTCTTCTTTTCTGAGGTCCCTGGCTTTGCAGGGCTGCTAACACTGCTAAGCAGGAGGGGTCCTGCGCAGGCACTGAAGCCAGCGAATGTGAATCTGGCTCCTGAAAGGAAGCAGATCAGTTGAATATAATGGTACCACATTACAGGTTCTCACTTTTCTTATTAGACACACACTCTGAAGGTTGAAAAGGGGATTTATTTATTTCAGGCAGCACTATGTGTCCAGAGGTTATTAGTGATTTAAGCACATAAAGGTTGGCTATTTTAGGATTTTCTGTGATGAATTTCTCTGTGGTATAATTTCACTATAGCAAATGAAATTATGGGAGAGAAGAATTTGGCCTTATATACCTTAAAGCCAAATGTTGCTGTCAGCATTTCAGGGAGGTTAAATACTTGCAGAGTGTTAAATTTCAAGGTTCAGGCAGTAAGCTGCACTGTCAGCTTAATGCAAGGCTGTAATCACGCAGCGATTGTAAGGCCCACAGCCATGTGATCAGAAAGAAATGGGAGATCCCCTCGCCTTACAGAGGCTCAAAGTTATTCCCCCCTTCCTGGCCCTCACTTTGATGTGCTGAGATGCCCTCACACGCTGCGCTTCTCCATGCAATGGTCACTCGCAGGAGACAAACTGAAGCACATGGAAACCAAGAGAGGGTTCAGCCAGCAAAGGCAACTTGTTGCCTCTGGGTTCCCCCAGAGTGGGAAGAGTGGCTCAGCTGCAGCAGACAGTCTCCTCCTTTCTGAAGCACAACCAGACTGCGCTGCACATTTGGGCTGGCAGCTGCTGCCCACGGCACAGTGCAGGGGGATCACAGGAGAGCGTGGTGCACCGCAACTGCAGGGAGTTGGCAGCAGCTTCTGAAAGCACTGCTGCCCTACAGCACAACGGGGTGGGCAGAGCACAGCCCTTCCACATCCCGCACTGCGTTCATTCTTTACCTAGACTCCCTGCCTACCTGTTTCAGCCCTGGAGCGGGAACTGCATAGACTCAGGTCTAGCAAGAAGACTCTGAGTTGCTGATTATACCGCTTTTCTGAGGTGGCAGCAAAGAGAACTGCCGGAGACCAAGCGTGCCGGTTGCCACGCCTGAGGGCAGCGAGGTATCAAAAACACAGCATGAGATTTTGCTTAATTCACGGAGGTAATGAAATGTGGTTTTAGTCTCCTTTTAACAAAAAACAAAGCAGGAAAGACTCAGAAAAATAAAACACAAAACCACACCTGTTGCCCATTTGATCAAAGTGTACACAGAAGCATATAACACCAAAAATGCTCACGTTATGGTGTTGTCTCATATATATTTCCTATTCCTCTCTGCTTGTTAAATGAAAAAAAAAATTAAAATATGGTACATAATGCTGTGAAATACAGGCTATGCCAAGAAAGGCAATATGCTCAGATATATAGTGTTTTCCAAATGTTACTTTCACTTTTAACCATATTTTAATTGTACATCCCTAATATTTTATTCATGTATTCTCCCTCTTCATTGATTCATATCTATGTATACACATGTATATATTCATACCCACACTACCCAAGTATTCATGCGTATAAATACACACACACAGGTTTGAGAGGGTGAAAACAGACATAAAATTAGACAACATCAGAGTACAACAAAGCTATCACAGTGCTGCCTTAATAACAGATAAATAAATGCACAGACCGAATAATTTGGTAAAATAAGCAAAATGAGCTGAGTCCCACGACCTTTTAGACAATGGGAGAGAGATCAATTATCCCCAGGCAGGTTCTGTTTAGCTCACAGTGTCTCGGTATGTTGAAACCTTCTGGTTACACCACTCAGGAATTATTAAAGTACTGTCTGGGCAATTTACATTCTCCTGTTATAGTTTAGGTTACCTTCCTTTCAGACAATCTGCTACATGAACTATTACTTTGCAAAAAGAGGGAACAATTATTTTAACAATGTTTCTGGAAAGTAGAAGCTATTAAATTTCACTTGAATACTTCTAGTTGCACATTAGTGAAAGGATACTGTCGTTTTAGGAAGTCTATTATTTGCTTCCATTAAAGACTTGCAGACTGCCAGTCCCAGCAGAGCCCAGAATAACTTCCTCTGAAGCTGTAATACCAGTAGTGGTAGCAAAACAACAGCATCTCCCTTGATGAATGCCGTTCTCCCTCTTTTGTTTTTTGAGCATCGTAACATTTGGGGGCACATGTGAAAAATAGGGTTTATGCAGGGCAAAAAAACCTGTCTTACAACAAACATTTCTGAGGTCCTTGTCAGTATATCCCATAACTGCATGCAGTATTTATGCTTAAGAGCAACAGTATTTACCACAGTACTGCATTTTCAATGAAATCCTACTCATCCACAGTATCACTTTCAAAAGAAGTGAGAGGGAATATTACAGGTGATCTGAAAGGCCTGGCAGTAGACTCTCTAAAGAGGCTTTTCACGCATTGCTCTAGATGTAGCTAGCTTTATTCATGCGTATCTTCACCCACCTCAAGAATACTTTGCTTCAGGCTTCACATATGAGAAAAGTGCCACCCTTCAATGAGATAACAAAAGGCTTCCAACAAAAGCAAATGGTGGCAAACTGTTGAGAGACAAGCAGCCACAGGTTAACTGGGCATAGAAGAATTGAAGGCCTTCCAGAGCACTGTCAGGAATACCCATTTCACCTGTAGGTTAATTGGGAATGATGCAGAAAACTGATCTCACCTGTGCATGTGCTTCACTGAAGAAAAGAAATAAACAGGCTCTAACTTCTTTAGAGGAATTAGGTTTTCTGATGAAAGCCCATATTATGTTGCTTAAAGCAAAGTTTAATTATGATTTTTTTCACACAACCTCAAAAAAGTGTATTTGTTCCCAAAATTTTCTCCACTGAAGCTTCATGACAACCAGATACACAAATAGAGAAACCACAGCAATGCACCATCTCAGAACCATATGAAACATGACTCTCCTGAAATGTAGTTTTCACATTAATTGTAACACCAGCTAATATTATGGCCCTTACTGAAGGACTTCTAGGCTGGAAAAAAAAGAATGTGACAAATAGTTCCATAGGAAACCTTCTTACAATGATTTTCAGTCATATTTTGCTGCAATGGTACAGTTGGATGCTTATGTGAACTTGTGTACCCTTTTTCCAAACAGCTCCTTAATTCTAAGCCTTTGAGGTTCATTCATCCTCTCATATTATGCACAATATTGTTTTATGTGTAAGAAATATGATCATCTCTCTGTCTTTCCTCACAAGAGCATCTGTAGCTCATAAAATATATCAAAGACAGTTCACTTACTGTACACTATCATTTTTATATAATTTTTTTCTGGGCTCTGTGGGTATTGGCAGTTGTAAGTCTGCAATTGAGAGAAACAAACTTCTCAGCTACATCACATGATTTGTGGTATCTAAAGGAGTGATACTTATTCTAGTGTCCACATTTTTTGTGTGGACTACAATTTGCAACACACAGGCACTTGCCTTCCTAAGCAATGGCACTAAGCAATAGTATTGATTAATAGAACATTTGTTGTATTCCTGTTTCCCCTCTTGAAAACAGGCAAAGATGGAAGCAAAGCTTACACAGTATCAAAATTAGCATCTTATTTATGACATGAAAGATGAGAGAGAAATGAAGACTTTTATGGGACTCTGAGGATGTCTTCTTACGGGAGTATCATTTGCCTTTGCCAGAAACTGCCATGTAATGAAATCTATTTACAAAACAGAATTTGCTGTTCAGTATTATGTTTGTAAGTCCAAGAGCAAGAAGTCACAGCTGACAGAGGCTATTAAGCAGCATTCAAAAAGGAGAGTAAAATAATGAAAGTGAGAAAATAATTCCAAGATTCAGCCTAATCTAAGCAATATTTATTGAATGCATTTATGGACCTCCGAAGGTGTCTTGCTGGGCACAGGTAAAATTCCATGTCCAAACAAAACCTGTGAACTACATAAGTTCCCATTAGCTCTCAAAATAGAACACACGTGATATTTAGGGCTTGCATAGACTCTGCACACTGTTGAATTTCATTCACAGAGAAAAAAAAGGTAAGAAGAGTTGTACTGCTTAAAAAGTTCCCTGTTTAAACTCTCTTTCCATGCACAAATGGGAATAGATAATTTCCATTTATTATGTTGACTCAGGCATTGTTCTAGAAAATGTAATTCAACTACAGAGTAACTCCCAATTGTTAGCATAGAAAGCCTAATGTCATAGAATCACAGAATCATAGAATTGTTTAAGTTGGAAAGGACCTTTAAGATCATAAAATCCAACTGTTAACGTAACCCTGCCAAGGCCAGTGCTATGTCCCTAAGAACCACATCTACACGTCTTTTAAATACCTCCAGGAATCAGCACACTACCACTTCCCTGGGCAACCTGTTCCAGTGCCTGATAACCTGTACAGTGAAGAAATTTTTCTAATATCTAATCTAAACCTGCCCTGGTGCAACTTGAGGCCATTTCCTCTCATCCTATTGCTTGTTACTTGGGAGAAGAAACCAACACCCACCTCACTACAGCCTCCTTTCAGGCAGTTGTAGAGGGTGATAAGGTCTCCCCTCAGCCTCCTCTTCTCCAGGCTAAACAACCCCAGTTCCCTCATCCGCTCCTCATCAGGACTTTCTTTAGACCCTTCACCAGCTGCGTTGCCCTTCTCTGGACACGCTGCTCCAGCAACTCAATGTCCTTTCTTGTATTGAGGGGTGCAAAACTGAACACGGTATTTGAGCTGTGGCTTCACCAATGACAAATACAGGGGAAGAATGACTTCCCTAGTCCTGCTGGCCACACTATTCCTGATACAAGCCAGGATGCCATTGGATTTCTTAGCCACCTGGGCACACTGCTGGCTCATATTCAGCCGGCTGTCAAACAGCACCCCCAGGTCCTTTTCCGCTGTGCATCTTCCCAGCCACTCTTCCCCAAGCCCATAGTGTTGCATGGGGTTGCTGTGATCCAAGCGCAGGACCCGGCACTGAGCCTTGTTGAACCTCATACAGTTGGCCTCAGCCCATCAATCCAGCCTGTCCAGATCCTTCTGTAGAGTATTTCCTACCCTCAGGCAGATCAATACTCCTGCCCAGCTTGGTGTTGTCTGCAAATTTACGGAGGGTGCACTGGATACCCTAATCCAGATCATTGATAAAAGATTTTAAACAGACCTGGCCCCAATACTGAGCCCTGGGGAACACCACTTGTGACCGACCACCAACTGGGTTTAACTCCATTCACCACCACTCTTTGGGTCCAGCCATCAAGCCAGTTTTTTACCCAGCGAAGAGTACACCTGTCCAGGCCATAAGCAGCTAGCTTCTCCAAGAGAATGCTGTGAGAAATGGTGTCAAACGCTTTACTAAAGTCCAGGTAGACAACGTCCACAGCCTTTCTCTCATCCACTAAGCGGGTCACCTTGCCATAGAAGGAGTTCAAGTTCATCAAGCAGGACCTGCCTTTCATAAACCCATGCTGACTGGGCCTGATCACCTGGTTGTCCTGTACATGCTGCGTGATGGCACACAAGATGATCTGCTCCGTAACCTTCTCCGGCACCAAGGTCAGACTGACAGGCCTGTAGTTCCCTGGATCCTCCTTCCAGCCCTTCTTGTAGATGGACATCACATTTGCCAACCAGTCAGCTGGGACCTCCCCAGTTAGCCAGGACTGCTGATAAAGGATTGAAAGTGAGCTCCCTCAGTACCCTTGGGTGGATCCCACCCAGCCCCATAGACTTGTGTGTGCCTCAGTGGTGTAGCAGGTCACCAACCACTTCCCCTTGGATGATGGGGGCTTCATTCTGCTCCCTGTCCCTGTCTTCCAGCTCAGGGGCCTGGGTACCCTGAGAACAACTGGTCTAACTATTAAAGACTGAGGCATTAGAAGAAGGCATTAAGCACCTTAGCCTTTTCCTCATCATCGCTTGTTTTTCCCCTGCATCCAGTAAAGGATGGAGATTCTCCTTAGCCCTCCTTTTGTTGCTGATGTATTTATAGAAACATTTTTTTACTATCTTTTACGGCAGTAGCCAGATTAAGTTTAAGTTGGGCTTGAATGTCATGTTTGTTTCAAAAGGAAGAATACAGAACAAACTCTTCTGTGACATGACAATGAATCCTTCATGGTTTGTTGCAAAATTACATTATAGTAACACAGGCAATAAATTATGTCTCTTCTCAGTGAAACCTACCATCCAGCTATGGCTGAAATATCTAAGTGCGTCAGCAAAGTTTCCCACGAAACAAGGAAGGAGACACTGATGTGAAAACATGCATGAACTCTAGTTCTTTGCTTTTTCATTTTCTTTCTTCATAGTAAGATCTTATTGATAAGAAAAAAAACAAGAGTAGAAATGAGCTATGTATATTATGTTTGACCAATTAGACCATAAGTTTATAATCAGGTTTGATGGAGTGAGACCTGCTTTTTGATGGGCAGCACCACATAGAAGTTATTTAAGTTCTGTAATATGTCACACAAGTATTGCTATTTACACTCTTTACAGCTTCTCAAATGTTTTACACGTTAATAAAATCGTCATCATTTGTATCTGGTCTAGAAATGTATGAAATGACTCAGTGATTAAGGTCTACAAAAATTCAGTTTATGTTTTATGATGGTAATAGTATTTTTTTTTTCTTTTTCAAGAAATCAATACTAAAAAACCTATAATGACCTGTTGTTTGACCCCACATAGCACCATCCAGCTCCACATTCACACTGGTCCTAAAATAATAGTGATAGCATTTTCATTATTACTATTGTAGAAGATAACATACAGAAGAATATTACTGAAATAATTGAACCTAATGAATAACTTAAGATATTCATTATAAACTATCAAAAAGGACTAGAAAGAAACTTGAACAAAGAAAAGAAGCCTAACGCTTGTGGAATTACATTCTTTTTGTGAATAAATTTGCTTCTCATATTCCTAAATAAGGTGGTATTTATCTTCTACCACTTTCCTCCAGAAGTAGGGAGCAGGTGGCTATGTTATGTCAGGGAAGGAGAACAACAGTGTGCACACTCCATTTATTAGCATTATTCATAAAATTTCTATCATGAGCAGCATTACGCTGCTTACTATTCAGCATCAGGGTATGAAAAGCGCACTCAGGCTTCAAAAATCAATGACAACTTGCCCTCTACCCACTGCTTTTCTCTGGCAAGCAGCAAAAAAGCCACTCCTCAAACTCAGCATGGCATTTTTTTAATTCACAGTTATGTTTCCACTTGAAGAGACAAGCTAAAACAAACTATTCATCCCTGAGAAGCACCACGGAAAGAAGTTCCCTCCCAACTCCAATAACTGTTGGGCAAGAGAGTTTCTCCAATCCCTCTTACACTGAAAATACAGCCTGATATAAGGATAAGCTTGTGTTCTGCTCCTCTGTTTGCATAATTCACAGATGTCAGCCTGCAGGTTGGCTGCGTCCAGCAGAAGCCCAGCTTTGCTTTTCTCCGTCAGGTTGAGCCCTTTCACAGCTGTAAATGGGCTTACGCTTCTGCAGAAGGCGGTAGGTCCAACAGCCAGAACTGTGTAAGCAGTAGTACAACCTTTCTCAGCTGAGCATATACCTCTGACTATTTCTGACTGTTTCTTTACTATTTAGGACTTCAGGCACATGCGTGCCCTAGCTTGTGTGTTTACAGCAATTGCAGTTAACCATAAAGAAAATTCTAACAGCTGTTTTCAGGTTATTTAGAGCTTCAGTATTTTATTCCTCAAAATAAACAAGAAAAAAAATGAGGTCGTTTACAAAACATATTCTTAGTAGTACTGAGGTTTGCAGAGGAAGCAAATTTAGTTCTAATTTTCTGTAGTCACGCAATCTTACAAAGTGGAAAATTATTTTCCAGATATCATGTAACACATTGTTAAAGTGTGTTCCTCTGACTAACTGGCTTTGTAAATTATTCAGTTGAATTCTGCCAGCATTATACTGTATTTAGTTTGTCTTTTGAGCAGCAGAGCTATGGTGATAGTTGCAAGGAAGCCAAGGACAGAATCCTGAATGAAAGCAGAATATATAGTGAATAATATACCATCATCCAAAATAAAAGACCATTTGACAGGAGAAATGAGAGAGTGGCACAGCTCATATTACACACTGTAATGAGCCCACACAAAACTTCATTATGTCAGAGGAACGAGATGAGAAAGAGATGTTCCTTAGACTCAGCAACAGCAACAACCACGTGCCAAGTGTTTCTGGATATCCACAGTGATATTTATGGCATAACCATACAGCCTAAACAGAGAGATTTCAAGATAAAACATTGGCTGAAATAATAACCAGTGATGAACTACTTGCTCTTCAAGATGGAAATCAATTTGCTTTTCAAGGGAAGAATATTTTCTTTCCAGAGCCCTGCTTTGTGCTGATCACATCTTCATGCCTAAGGCACCACCTTACAAGGAGTTAACTCTGTTAGTGACTGGTGAATGAATCTTTCATGTGTGAAGACCATTTTTCTTCTATAGGTGATGATACATAATTTATTTCATTCTTAATTCTGCAAAATTGAGTCTATCTGAAGCATGAAAAGTTTTCACGAAATACGAGGTTTGCAGAGTAAATAGCTATCTCAAGAGCACAGGTATTTCCAGGTACTTTTGGAAAACTTTTCCAGTCTCTGGGAGAACCCAAATCTTCTACTTCTGGTTCAGGTCAATATTCAGAGAAAATAAATGTTTATTACAGCCTTTCAGACTCCATCCAACAGAAACCAACACACTTCCTTCAAAGTGATCTACAGTCTTTGGCTCCAGAAGAGAAACCAACTGAGACACCTGCAGTTGGATCAACTCAAAGACCTGCAGTTAGATCAAGTCATTTTCTCAGATACATTTCCACTCAAAATAAGCAACACAGAGTTTGTGAATTTACTATTATGATTTCCACGTAGGAAGAATGTTTTAGAAATTACTAACATGATGTCTGTCTGAGTTTCCTTTCTCAATTGTGCAGTGAATGAAAAATAATGGACCCAATGACAGAATTACTGAAATGAGTAGGTAGCCTATTTTCCTGTGGTGGCTTGGTGCCTGTTTTGAGTGGTTGCACTGCGATCTTATTTATATTTTACCCAAGGAAGTACTTAAAAGAGACCAGAAATGTTATACAGTTCTGCAGGTACTTTTGCATGTCAAGGAAAACTTGTATTTCATTCTTGGTTTTCTTCCATTTCTCTGTGAAAGACTCCAAGCCACATCAGTTTTTTATTCATTTTACATCTTTCTAAGAATCTTCTCTTTGATCTTTCTTTATAACTCATTGATATTCTTTCATTAGACTAATCTACTTCATATTACTGTATTTTCCCACAGTTTTATGGAGGAATGGGTTCAGTCAGGTTGCTCTTTCCTTTTTTCTTTCTGGACAGCACAGATAGGTTTTCTAGTGCTTACTTTGAGTCCAACAGCATTTTCTCCACCAGGATGTTCCTAGTAAACCAGCCTGTGAATAATCAATGTGACAGTGATCAAATGGCAAGACTAATGTAAAAGATGTCTTTAAGAGTTGGGTCAAATAAGGTTTGTTTATATTCTTCAGCTTCAGCTTCACCAAATTTGCATTCTTTATGATTTTTACAAGACGCTTTCGGCAAAAGCTCTGAAGTGTATGTAAAGTCTATGAAGAAACTCTTCCCTTGCCTCTGGAATGCCAGTGGGGGCCACAGAAATAAACAGTAACTCTCAGATGAATAGTACCTCTGGCTTTTAATAAAAGATACTATGTCACTAAGGGAAAGAACATTATTTGCACTGTTTTCCTACTTTATTGTTTAACATCTTAAAGCTTTAACCTTTTGATTTCTATCCTTCATTGAACACATTGTGAGAGCACTCTGGTTGTTAAACTGCTCATAAATGTGCAATCCCATTGTGAGGGAAATAAAGAGTACTGTTTGATTTAAACAATGAAAATGTGTATTGAAAAACTCATCCAAAACCAGAAAAAAGTGCAGCAGCACTATCCTCAAAGCAACAAAACTCAGATTCACTCAGAACAAGAAAATCATTTTGGTAAACAGCAAATTCTTCCTTTCAATAACGACAGCACTCATACACCTAAACGTGAGCAAGAATATTATCCATCTAAACACACTTAGAGTTCCAGTCTTGCCCAACTCTGCTGTAGAGACAACTATGAAGATCTTTTTTCATGGAAGGTGCCCAAGTACTATGCGTTACAGACCTCTGACATGTCTGTTCCAGTGAAAGAGAACAAGCTTCAAGAAAGACTGAACAATTTTAGCTGCTGATGGGGAGCAGCGCAAGAAGTCAGCCATTAAAATTCAAGGTGTTCAATCACAGGACTGTGGATAGAACAAGTCTGCTACTCTGAAAAGGTCCAAGTCTGATGTGTTTCAGAAGGCCAAACTAAAAAAACCAGACTCTTTCTTCCAGATGAGTGATGGAGGGGTGAAGGGCATGGACCTGCCTCTAAGGAATGGCTCACAGTCATGATCCGAGGTGGCCTTGTTTACAGGACTTTGGTGCTCTTTCCTCTACAGTGTCTATATAGAGCACCCAATGCGCTTTAATGACCAGCTGCTGCTAAATTCCATGTTGAGAAAAATACAGAACTACTGGAAGAAAATGGTTTCTTGTGCTACTTACAGCTATTAATTTGGTGGATCTTCACACTAGGTTTGTTCTACACGTTTTGCACTCATAAAAGGTGCTGTGTAGTAAACAAAGATTTCACCAGTCCTGATTTCACTCTGTTTTATATCCCCAAAAGCTTGATATTAAAGTAACATATTAATTTTGGGGATTATATGAAAGTATTCTTCGAAATTCAAAATAAATTTTCCTAAACTGTAACATCTAAATGACAGCACTGTGCAGTTTTAATCAATTTGATAATGTTGTGGTTTCAAAACTCTGCCAAATATATTTTCAGGTTGTGACTACTATTTGATCAAGACTTTCAAGATTATATTTACCCAGTAAACTTAAGTCTGAATTTTCTTGGTGTCTAGTATTTTCATTGGCTTTCATTATATATCAATGCTGAAAGAGAATATGAGTTTTCCTTGCAGGTTTGATATAATTTGACTGGGAGAAACAATAGCTAATCCAAGTTAAATTCCTTACAAGAATTATTTGATTAATCTAATATCCTGTTAACCAGGATGCTGTGTCTCTCCTTTGCCTAGCAATGTTGTGTCATGTGCATCACTCCATCAATTAATAAAACAATTTACTTTGATTATTAATAACTTCCTTAAGAATATGCTTTCTGAGGCTCTTATAAACTTATATAAATATTAATTAAGCATCATTATGCCCATGAAAATTAAGTATGGATCTTTTAATTTTACAGAAGAAGAAATCAAGATACTGAGAAACTAAACAACTTGTCCAAGGGCACACAAAGAATCAAAGGTAAATGTCAGTTCACGGGCAGAGCAAGAAATCCTTGTGCCATGGTAGTCAGTGGAAATAAGGCCAGGATGACACTAAAGCTTTCAACTGTTCAGCATTTGCTGGGGTGAGGTTTTAATCTGCATTTTCCTCACACTTTTCAAATATTTCTGAAGCCTTTGAATACATAAGATCATAAAATTGCATAAAAAGGAAATTTTAAATGTTCATTTCAAACATAACAATCTAATACATCCTTAAATTGTTTTGAATCCTACATGAAGAGTCCTCTCTCCAGTTACAGCGCACTCCAGGCAGAACAGTCCATTCAGGTTATACACACATTTATTAAGTGAGGCAGCTTTCATAAAATGTCAGTGTTTCGGCCAGAAATTGACATTTTTAAAAAGCTGCCCCATGTAATAAATTTAAGTAACTTGAACACACTGCTCTATCTATAGTACACCATAACATAAGAAGTATTTATACTGGCAGAAGAGCAATGTCAAGAAACTACAGTGATCTATATAACAAGTCTCTACATTTAGGAATTTATGTAGTGAATTATTTTGATGTAGTGCTGGTTATTGCTTTCAGAGCTTCCCTCTTTTATTTATATTGATTATTTGACATGTACAAGATCATTAACAACCTCAGTGAACGTAACATCAAAATAGCTGTGTCAATAGAAAGCAATGGGACTAACCATCTTAGAACTGCAGATTTTGAACCCCGAGCAAGTGTTAATAGAACAAGGTGGGAGGGAGGATCCTACTAGCTGTATGTCCACTTTGTGGCAGGTATGCTTTATGATATGTCTTGCAGCTTTTATCCTTTAATCATCTAGACAGAGGCATCTCCTGGAGTGTGCTGAGGGCTTTCTATAGGAAAGCAGGGCACATGGGCGATGCTGCACTGACAGTCCCGATTCTAGCGTGAAATCAGGACACGGACAAGATGTTCACCAGGAATGAGGACCTTTCCTGTCCCACAGGGCAGACACAGACACAGTCAAGCAGTTGGTTCATCAGCTGGGTTCAGATAGTTCATAACTTCCTACATGTCTTCCAGAACAAGTAATTTAATTCTGTATTTAAGATCCTCTAAATTCCTTAGCTATAAAAGGACAATAAAAGTACTCAGCTTCTTCACCCTTTATAATTTTAATTTTTTTTACATTTTAAACTCTCCAGAATGAGCAATGTCTTGCATTATATAGTTTCAGTCTCAGTGGGGATCTTGCTCAGAAATGATGCTAACTAGCACATCTTGCACCACCATATTACACGTGCTAGTTACTTGTCTATTTAATCTCTGAAATAGAGCTAGAAATCCTATTTGGAAGTAATTCCTAACTGAAATGTGTAGTCAGATATATGCATCTATTATACACTGAAATGTTAATCCTGCAAAGTAAAGCTTTCAACAGATAGGAAGTACTGGGATTAGAACTGCCTGCACATTTTACACTAGAATATTTTCTTTAATAATACTTATGTATTTTCTGGAGAATTCTTCCATCATTTAGCTGAAGTACGTGCTTAACTGGCTATGAATTTCCTCTTCGCTAGTTAATGTACACCTTGTACAGCAGACTCACTTTCATCCTCTGTTGAATACAGAACGAGCACCCTCACGATCTTTTCTATGATGCTACTGTTAAACTACCCAAAAGCTTGTCTTTGCTCATTGTAGTAGCTCTATGAAGCAAACACATGTTAACAATTCCACTTTAAGATAGTGAGAGTCTAAGGCATGACCTAAAGTTAAAACTCCCTACTTGTTTTTTAGTGTTACCTCTCCTCTTCTTTGGCCTAACTCCCAGCAGGCAAGGCAAAATTAAGTAGGTGGCCACACAGAAAGGCTACCACTGATACCGAACTTGAATTTCCCCAATCAATTTTTATTTTATTCTCTACTTAGACACAAAACATTATGCATTTATGAAAAATTGCATGATGCACGGTAATAAATAATTTTAATAAATGCCTCTAATGATAATGATAAATCATAAATTATTTTATGTTTTAATTTCCTTGGGTAAATATATTGAAGCACAACATCTCATTTTCATTGCTGACCTGGGGTGAAAGCACAGCACTGTGACATTTACAGCAGATACTTCAACTGTAATTACCAAACAGTTAATATATCAATTTAATTAAAATCCCATAGTGATGAACAGCATAAAGTATCAAAAGAAGTTAGCTCAGGCAAAAACAAACAAGAGGATCAAGGCAATCATTTGAGGCAAAGTGAATTAGAGTACTTGTCCCACCAATTCAGAGGGTTATTTGCTCCTTGGAGACAAGAGAGCTTGCTGCAGAAGTCTTTCAAAAGGATATTCATTGTGAGACAGTGCACAGGAATATTTGGAACACCAAAATGAAGAAAGAAAAAAATATCCAGAATTGATTTTATACTGAGTTTGGTGAAACCGAAGTGACCTCCATTCCTTAGGTTTACCTCCTGATAAAATGAAAAATAAAGGCATGTTATGTCTTGCTGGAATTCATTCTACTGGTTTCATTGTAGAACTTCTAGGGTCCAAATTCCTGTAATTTATAGACCAATCCATCTTGGATTGGTCCATCTTGGATATTGTCAAACTGCTCAACATCTTGCTCCCAGCTACTGCTGATGCAGCTCTTTCTGTCTAAGACACTGTTCTCGTTTACCAGATTAAGAGTGGCCAAAGTTATTTAACATTAACAGATGAGTTGATGTACATCAACAGAAGAGCCCTTTGTCCTTAAAATCTAACATCCGGTCTTTCCTTTGATTCAATCCAATTTTTTCTTCTTCCTTCTATCTTAAGAGCAATTCAGCCTTCTTTAGCCTTCATTTTTCTTCAGTATCATCTTATGTAGCATGGAGAGTGAGTATATTTCCCCCCAGCACTACGGTCGGGAAGCTGCATTTAAGCATGCAATTGAAGTGGGGAGAAAAGCGTAAGCAACTGCAAACTCTGTAGCAACAGCAGATTGTTGGTGTGGTTTTCCTTGAGAAGCATGAGTTAAAACTCTTTAAGACAGAAGTCTGACAAATAGACCTTCCTCTCCAAACAGTAGTACATTCAAGGATTAGGTTATGGGTCATGATTAAGCTGGTTCACTTTATTGTTTCCCTCTATCAGATTAAGGAAATCACTGTCTTGAAAATGCTTTCAACAATAGCTCTAAAAACTTATATGCAGGGTAACACATTTTAAATGAAACCAACATGAAAACTTTTAGTGAAATCCAGGAGTAGATTAGGTGCCAAGGAGCAACACTTGGAGCTTTCAGAACAGGATCCAAGACAACTAGTACGCTAAGCACAGGGCCAAATGCATCCTACACCATCACCATGAGGGCTGACAGCAGGAAATGTTGCTGGGAGCAATCTGTGTCTTTTAAATGTGTCCCCTTTGTTTACAGTGCAGAGATGTGCCTGTGTCCACTCAGACGGTCTGTGGCTCCAAAGCTGAGTGTGGTTTTCTGGGGACAGATGGCTACAACATTTTTTTAAAAAAAATTAATCAGATGTCAGACATTTCAAATTTGCTGTTAGAGTTGATTCAAACCAGCAGCACTTACTTGCACAAAGGCTGTTTTAACCACAAGGTTATTTTACTTGGAGGACCCTAGAAAACAAAATTGAGGCAACAGTCTTCTGGCTGAGATCTGTGTTTCCCTTTTCCAGGCAAGTGTTCCAGGCTTTGGATTCATCCTTAAATTTACTCTTTCTTCCTGAGCTAATAAATGCTTTTGTACTGTAACAGAACTTCAACAAGAACAGAGAAGTATGTCCTTGTTCAGTGCTACCTACGGCTGGTGACTAAAGATCCGTCTTTCACCTTGGAGGAAGAAAAATAGTTTTGTACATGATCAGACACACAGCAGAACCGAAATTAAGTCTCCCACTTCATAGAGAAATTCTCTAAATATTTGGTAATCAAATAAATGGGGTTCACACCAAGAGTACTAGCAGTCATCACTGAATTTGGGAACCTGGTTCTGGGTGCAGATTACAAATATTTTGAGATTGCTTCCTGGATTGAGCCTCTCAGGGTTGTTTGGAAAGAAGTTGTTTCTGGCTCCTGCTCAGGACTGGGTAAAAGTATCAGCTGGGTGTCATGTCAAACCTCTTGCATTTCTAGGACAAAGCTGTAGGGAACTTGTCCAAGAAGTACCATGATACTGGAATTTAAGCACCTCTAGGTGTAAGGAACACTTAAAATGGAGTTTTCATGGTCACAGTTTTCAATCTCGGCACCTAAATGTCACTTATGTTCTACTCCAGACAACTGAAATTTGGATTTAGCTTTGTTTCTAAAATATCCGTTAGTATTTTTAAGGCCTATTAACAATTAATTCTCTGGAATGTGTAGTTTTATGTTTACTCTATTTTTCTTTATGTGAATATCATCCAAATTCAGGCTATTTTACTTCATTTTTGCAATAAAACTTGTGGGTTTTTTTTCTGAAATATTGTTTAAATAGTATCCAAGTTTTACTATATAAATAATCCAACTGCTCCTACTGTTATTATTACTATATGCAAGAATTTGGTTGATTCTTAAAGGACATCATCAAGTCCAGCTCCTTACCACCGCAGGGTCCCAAGCTGTGTATATTTACACTTTCTTTCCTTCTGGCCAGCCCACTGAGTGGGATCTTTTGTTCAGCTGAGCTGTACTTGTCACAGGAATCAAGAGAGTGGGAGGAAAAAGCAGTTTCAAAACACTGTGTACTGGCAGTAATGTGGGCCTAGTCCTCAGAGGCTGTTCAAATTTATTTTGGTTCCAATTGTCTCCAAGGATCTGCTTCTCA
Organism: Egretta garzetta; assembly: GCF_000687185.1. Lineage (NCBI taxonomy): Eukaryota > Metazoa > Chordata > Aves > Pelecaniformes > Ardeidae > Egretta > Egretta garzetta. The sequence goes on along the minus strand of NW_009259032.1, from coordinate 2,154,789 downwards.
GTGGAAGTGAGCTGAAGCAGTGTCCCGATGTCCCCTTCTCTCCAGTCAGACCCCACGGGATTTAGTAGAGGGCCAAGCAGATTTTTATGCTTGAGAGACCCCTCTGTCAGGAATGCTTGATAGGAGTTTGATAAGGCAGAAAGAGCAAAGGCCAGCAGGGAGATCCTCGTCTTACTTCTCTACGGGTATTGGTCAGCAAGCATGAACAACAAAAGAGCCAAAACAGTTGACCTGAGGGGCAAAAATAACAGCCCTGGCTATGTACTTTTGCTATCACTATTTCATTCCTTATCTATTTCTCTACTCTTTTTACTGTGATGCTTATTGCAGCTGCATTATAAAGAAATAATCATTCCACTTCCCTTCTCTTTCTGAAACCATGTAAAACTACTTCCATCAATCCCATGGGCTCACAGAAAAACAAGCAGTGCTCTGAGACTCATCCTGCCTTCTGGAAAGTGTGAGGAGAAGGAGAGCCACCAAAAGAGGTACAGCATGGCAAAGCAGGGTACTGCCTCTATCCCCCAGCTATGTCAGGAGTCCTACTTATTTGTGCAGGCTGCAATATGCTGCTGTATTTGGAGGCCTGTAGCGGGTTGTTTTTCCCCTGTATACAGCTGGGAACTCCCTTTGCAAAGTTCTTATTTTGGTGTTGTGGGACTAGACTGTTTACTTAATTAAAAAATACCCGTTTAAACTTCTAAACTCTTAATCATGATGAAAATAGCAGTAATTTTCTGAAAAAAAGCTCTATAATCCCATATCACATCTGCACATCTAAGACAACAGCTGATACCACTATAACATCCTTTTCATTCTACAATTCCAACAATGCTTATTCTTGCTATGCACTTCAATAACTTGCATCATTCTATCTATATGCAGTTATCATTCTCCAAGGCATTTCTATTTCTATTATTTCATAAAATAAAACTTTCTCCCTCTTTCAGTTTGTATCTCAAATCTCAGTCCTAACACATACTTCTCTTTCTACCACTGTCCATGCTACTGAGGACGTGATAAAATTAGTCATATCAAACTGCAACACGATTTTAAACAACTCCCAATAATTTGATATACGAACCTTTTAAAGAAATAGCAAAAGAGAAGCATGCATAAAAATGGAGAGAAAGCAGGTTATGTGTGGCTTAAAGGGCTGGGTCCAAATCTGCACACTGTTCCGAAAGTGTTAAGCACCTGTATTCCCCAGTTTAAAAAGTAAACTCCTGTAACTTGTAGCTTTAACTCCTGTTCCATGTTTAGAAGTTCCAGCTACAAGGACCTGCTTTTAAGCAATGGAGCTCCAGCCCTTGGTTATAGTATCCCAGATTTGTGTCCAAGCTATTTTGTGCTAAGCTTGTATGGACTTGTAAATTAGCAGGTTAAATTACAATTTCTTTCTATTTCCTCCAGCACAAATGCTTACTTTCAAGGTGAAAGACTCCAAATGTGTACATTTATATCACCTTAAAATAACAGTTCCTTTACTGAGAGCTTATGTTTGCAAACGGTATAGCTTGGCTGGTGCTACTCCCAGGGTGGGCAATGGCACTGGGAAAGAGACCAGCCGTGCTGCTTGCAAACCTTTGCAAATCTACTGCCTGTGAGAAACAGAATAGTTGTGGTTATTTGTGATATTGACTTTCAGAAGAACAAAGTATGCTTGGCTAGTTTTTATGTGCAGATGGGGCTGCATAGACCCTGATCTTGAACGCCAGCCCAGTATCTTGAAGTAGAAAAGAGACGGCAAAGATGAAACACTGTACACCAATTTTAAGTGAATAGGAGGTATGTAGATATCTGTGTGGGGTGGCATAAGGTACAATTTGGATCCAAGCAAATGTATTCACAGACACTTGGCACTTCAGAAAGAGAGCTGCTGTCCTTAACAGTCAAATGTGAGAATTCAAATTACAAGCATTTTCAATAAGCAAGTTTGTAAACAGATTTATTGGTATTAGCAGAAAACATGTAACTTAGCAAGTTCCAACAAAGAAGTAAAACCAACTGTAAATAAACGATTGGAAATAAGTAGGACAGCAGTTAGTAAATGCTGGCAGCATTTGGCCTTTTACACTAGTTACTATGCCGTTGGATTATTTTTCTAATAAGATTCTACTTTTTGTCTGGGAAAAAAACATAGTCTTCATAAAAAAAGACTTGTTTCAGTTCACAGCCACAAGGTGTTTTATCCTTATTATCTTACTGTCATGCACAGTTGTAACTTGAAAGATAACATAGCTGAGGTGCTAGTCTCTGGTAAAATAATCCCTATTTCAAACTGTGGTAGTTGTATTACACCCATTAATTATCAGCTTGCCTAATTACTATCAGTAGTGATCGATCTTTGCTTTCGTAATTACTGCTGATGGCTGTACATGGTCTGTCTTATTAAAAATCCTTCCAGAATGACATAGAGGAAATCCATAGCATAGCTACACTGTCTCTGAAAAATGATAAAAAAGGATCAAATGTGATAGAGGGGCCCCTTGGTATATTAAAGGCCAAATTCTACAGAACAATTTTTGTGGTTTATGTAGTAAGTGTAACAAAACATCCACTAGGTATCCAAACTCAAACACCACCCACTTACAAAAACTAGTTTCCCAGCAGCACTTAGTCTGGTGTTAGTTCTAAAAGGAGAAAACTTGTGGTCATGCATAACTGGGTGCCAGAACCTAATGAGCAATAAGCTCAGAATGAGATATTTAGCAGATCTAGGTTTTTCCAAAGATTGAATGCAACAGAGAAGAAACACTATTGTTATTAACCATCCTATTGTACATGACAAAGAAGTAATTCTATAAATCAATGTCTGTACTTAACTGTCTCATACAATCCTAAGTGAGTTTGACAAAGGTTTTATTTAAAAAAACCCCAAAGCAAAACTATTACATCCCATGTCTCAGTATAGGTCAAATTCTTAAACCATCCCTGGCATAGCTTTCTGTGTTCCTGCCTCCATTTTAATGTGTGGATAGTTAAAAATGTTAAATATCAGAAAAGAAGCTTTTGACATTTTTTTATGACATGTTGGAATATAACTTAAAGAGATGCATTTGCTTTGACATTATTGGATGAAAAAAGGCCTTTAGTCAGAGGCTTCCATCAAATGCGTAGCAGTTATTAATAACACCTGTTATTTAATTATAAATCAAGATTATTTTTTGATATGTAGCTTATGTGACATTTAAATTAGAGACAGTAATAACGAGCAGATATAAAATGAGAAAAGGACCAACCAGAACTCTTTGAGCAGAAAATGTTGTCCAAAGTTCCGATCTTGCAAAAAATTCTTTACACTTTTAAATACACCCAATGGGAGTCATTTCACTTATGTAGCAGAATGGTTTACAGTGGGTAACATTTAAGACAGCCCCCAAAAGTTTCAGCTTATGGCCAAATTTCTGTAGGAGTGCAAACTTTCTGTAGAAGTTTAACATTGTGTAAGAAAATAAAATTGATGTCTTTAGAGGAGAAAAAGGTATGACTACATCAGATACCATGGAGCAGTAACTTTTACGTGCTTTCTCATCAGTATTTCTCTGACATTTCTGACAAATCATTTAGACATTTCTAACCTCTGGGCCACTTCATTCCTTGAATTTTTGGTTAATATAAAGAAGTCAGTGGCAAGTTGATGCCAAACATGGAGTCCATTTTTACTCCATCAATCTAAATACTATATGATTGTTCTGTTTTCTATACTTTCTTTAATCTTTCATATTGGCGATATCATTCATAAATTATCACTTTGCTATTAAAATCTTTAAAACTATTCTGACATCAGTAGACACCTGTCCATCAGGTACATCAAGGTCACCAGTTTATATGGTATGAGATGCCAATCAGTCATCAGGCAGATATGACACAGTATCTATTGATCTGAGCTAGATTTTGTACAAGTGACATACAGCTTAAAGCTGTGGACATTTACTGCCAACTCACTTAAGTTGTCCACTTCCTCTCCAAACTCTTCTAAACAGAAAAGCATGACTTAGAAGGGATTCAGATTTATCTGTTTATTAGCATTTCACTTACCATTAGAAATTCTGGGATAATACAACCCATTTTCAAGAAAGTCCTCAAGAGAGGAAAGAAAATGCAAAGCTGCATTGTCATTTCAGTCCATGTAGGCTCCTGTCATAAAACAATCACCGATGAAGTCAGAAAAGCACATATTGTGCATAGGCTTTCAATATTTTTTAAATGTATGTCTTTATATAATACTATACCATACACTTTTTAGTGTTAACATCTGAGATTTCATAACTGAATTTTATAAAGACAAACTATAACCAACTTTTGAGGCACCCAGTTATGCATGGCCTTGAGTTTTCTCCTTTTAGAACTAACACCAGAATAAATGCTACTGGGAAACTAGTTTTTATAAGTGGGTGTTGTTTGAGTTTGGATACCTATGGTATTGTTATCTTAGTTCAGAATTATCAAAACCAGGTAACCTTGGGAGAGAAAAACCCTACAACAGTGGTTTTGGTAGCTATATGAATGGTTAGTTGACTTGGGAAACTTTCCGTGCTTTTGCTGCTGTTTCCTCATACGCAAAGTGAAAACAACACCACCATTGTGAAGGTGAAATTATTAATTATTATTAACTATACATTACTAATATGAAATTACAAGTGTACTTCTGCCTTGGGATAGATCAAGTGGCTTTTAAAGCTCTTCAGTATCTTTGTCTTTATCAAGCTGTGATTGTTATTAATTAAATCCTGTCCAACTGAAATACTTAGCAACATGGGTTGTAGCACAGACAGGATGACATCCATTTGGTGGTCTTTTTAGACAGATTTCGATTTGCTAACAGCTTGACCAAGTTATATGTAAATCATCATACAGTGAAATGATAGGGCTTACAGTACGATGCTTTCGGTCCATCTCTGCATGAGATGGCCCTGGCCAGATCATAGAATCATAGAATCGTTTAGGTTGGAAAAGACCTTTAAGATCATGAAGTCTAACCGTTTAGTTGTTTAGTTCTGTAGTTTACTCAGGAGAAAATCTCTATTCATTAGCGCCTCTCACCCCTTACATATCCTTTAGGAATGCTAATGACTCAGATAGCAGTGCAAAGCACTGGTGATTATTTTGATACCCATAACACAGAAATAGGGTATAGAGCTGAGCACTGAAATGGAGTATCCTGTATGGGCACAAGTCAAGGGAACTCAAGGAAAAAGTGTGAGAGCAAAAGGGCTTCTATTCAAACCACTGTCTTGGGGAAATGCTAATGGGACCAAGAAGGGAACCGGAGACTCTTTTTTTCAAGACACCAGGCTGTTTCCAAACAACTGGACTCAAATCCATTGAATGAGTGATCATGTCTCAATTGTGGGATTTCAGCGTAGCCTCCTGGCCTGTAGAAACACCTCTTGTACGGAAAAAAACCCGATCCATCTCCCTCAACTTCCTCTGCCTTCCCAAAGAGGGAGGAACATATCAGTTTCCCCTACAGCCAGGTGATTAGGATTTAACTTTATAATAATGATTCACAGGCAAACACTGATCGAGGGCTTTCAGTCACAGGGTACAGCAGCTTTAAAGTCTTATCTTAAGAAATTCCTTTACATTAGGGCTTTGATATGAAAAGTTCCGCATGATATGACTGATTGATTAGGAGACAAGGAAAATAATCTATGACACAGCTTGTGATAATACTTTGTGAAACAAAGCACCAGGAACGGAAATTTCTCTTGCTCTTTCTTTTTCCCTCTTTCTTTGCAAGGCATCTTATATTCTTTTATTTCAGTTTAACAGCAATGACAGACTTCTCAGATATTACCATAGGAAACTCAGAGAACTCCTCAGGAGCAAAACAATTGAAAATAATCAGGAAGAAAAAGGCAATGAAGAGAAAGTCTTTGAGACTGTTGTTGAACTAGAGTTCACAAGGTAAGTGCACACCCATTTACAGGTTTTGAATAAAAATAGCCCCTGAACAAAAAGGAATAAAGTGAAAATTAACACATTTCATTTAATGATTAAATTGAGACCAGTAACCTGTTTGGGAGGTTGGGTGCAGGGGTTAAATGCAGACATCTAATACCATTTAAAGTGTTATATGGCCTGGTAGGTATGCTGAAGGACCAACATTTTTTTGAGTGGCAGCCAGAAACTGACATAAACAGGTACTATATGCTTATCTTTAAGCCCTTAAATTGTTTCCTCAGTACATTGAGCATACACCTGCTAAGCAGTGTGAAATAGAAACCATAAGGTTTTGGACTTTTGCAAATGTGAATAAAGGAGGCTGCACACAGAACAAAGTTCTGTAAGTGAAGGCATCCTGGCGTATGCTGGACTCCTTGTCTTTCCCCTTTTGAACCACAAGATTGAAAAAAAAAAAAAAAAAAAAAGATTCATGACAGTTTTCAAATGAACACTTCTTTTTTTGTCAAAATAGATGATATTTGGTTTATTTCTGACAGATTACATATTTGGAAGAAAATAGGAAGAAAGAGCTACTACCACGCAATCTTTCTTTACAAAGAATCACTCAGGCTATTTACAGGACTAGCTGCCTAATGACTTTTTGTGACTGGTCAAATCTGTTTTATGTCCCACCAAAATCCCATGTAGTAGCTCTTACTGACTTGCGGTGACATCTACCAGAAAGGACAAAACTCTTCACTCACCAGACCCTTGCTACTGAACTCAGCCAATGCATTGCTTAGCACACACCAAGTTGCTTCCAAACCCAGAGCCTAAAGTCAATAAAAGCTTCATAATATTTTCCACTTTCCCCACGGGAGAAAAATAACTGTGGGTTTGTTGTTTGGAAAGGCATTGATTAGCATATTGTTGGAACAGAGTGTTGACCTAATGATCACAGACTCAGCATGAACAACTCTTCTAAGCAGAAGTATCTAGCAGAATAAGTACTCATTTCTCTATCAACATTAACTATTTCCTTAACTTAGAAGTTCTATATTCTACTTGTTACATTACGCAGGCAACTGAATAAAAGCAAAAAAGATTGACCATCTGATAAAATAAAATTACCAGCTCGTCTAGAAGTAGAAGAAATCGTTCCATTTTGCTTTCAAAAACTTCAAAAAAAATAAAGATGTAGCATTTTCTTGTGCTTTCTGTTTTTCAAGCTATTTATTTAAATAAAATTGGAAATGACCATGAAATGGTGCAGGCATGTCAGGACACCCCCAGAGCATCAAAAAAGTATTTGCAGACACTCTGCTATCCAATTCGACACAGCAGGACATAAGCAACATGGGACTGCTGTATTTCTAACACTCCCGTTAGCCCGGCTGTGGTGCAGAATTCAGAATGATTGTTACAAGCTTCCTAGACATTTAAACATACTGTGTTTCTCTTGATCTGGGGGGGGGGGGGAGAAAAATAAAGTCACTCTGAATGAAAACCAATGTGGGACTGTACCAGGAGACAGATCATTGCAATGGCGTGTTGCAATGGAACAGAGTATTTTCAGGTACTTTAGAGGATGGGAACTTCAGGCTTTTTGTGTAGAGTTAAGGGCATACAAGATGCAAGAGTGCCACATTGCCTCCTTTCTGCCTGCCTGCCCTTGGTTTGCTTTCCCAGACAGTTGCTCCAATGTTATTCTCAGTTCCATTTTTGGATTCATGGGGCATCCACACTTCCTTGGGAATGATCTGTTTTTTAAAATACTGCTGCTTATGTTCTGTCTGTGTATGTGCTGTATGGTTGAAGTTGATAATGGAGTTACACTGAAGAAAGGGAACTTCTAGAAAAAAAAACCACAACAAAACCCAAATCAGATCTTAACGTATGTTTCTCTTCCATTACCTGAGGACAGACTATATCCCTTGGCCTTAGGAATCACAGTACTTCTCGTGCAGCTTCTCTAGCATGCTGTTCTGATAAAGAGCATGATGTTTTACAGCTCCCAGAATGCAGAGCAATGCTTCTTCACCATAAGAAAAAGTTTTTGATGAACCAGTTCAGAGGTGTCCAATGAACAACGAAAGGTTGGATAAAAAAATCTCCGAATATGTCTTATCATGTATCCGCTTCTATGGATATATGTCAATTAGTTTTATATATACTAGCTCTGTTACAATATGCCCCCAGGATTTAGGCATGTATGTAAATATGTGTATACATAACATACACAGACATATCCTTTCTAAACCAGTAAAAGAGCGTACAGCACGATTCTTCCAAGACCTGAGTTTGTTAATGCAGATTCTGTT
>NW_009259032.1:2126179-2146561 GCF_000687185.1 Egretta garzetta | reverse complement strand
AGCATTCCTGCCACATGGCAGAAAGCTAAATGCCTCATTACCTGATTATGTCTACAAAATAACTCTGCATCATTCTTATTTTTACACATGGAGCACTGAGGTAAAGCATAAATTGATTGTTCAGAGGGCAAATTATAGTTGACCCAGGACTGAACCCCAGCCCAAACCTCTATGTACCAGATGATGCTTCCCTAGTTTGGCTCTGAGACCTACTCCCTATAAAGGGAGAGATGAGATTTTCCAGACCTAGAGAGTTTTTTAAGAGCAATTGACCTTTGTAAGGTCATATACTGTCCTTACTCTTCAGTCTTTAAAAACTGAAAGAATAATTTCAGATGAGATTGAAGACAGAACACTTCCTGAGAAAGTGGGCATTTTAAGGTGATATAAGGGGGAAATCCTACAAAAGGGAGAGTTAGGGTAGTAATGCAAGTCAATGCAATTATACTGATGTACAACGGGCATAAATGAGGGAAAAAGGAAACACCAGAGTCATTTCATCTTGCTCACACTTTAGAAGCCCACAATGTTTGTGTCTATGAGCCAGTCACCCATAATTCATCATAGAGAAAAAAAAAAAACCACTTCTAAAAATGAATTTGTCTGTTTAATATTTGTGGCCTGGAATGAGAGAAACTGCATTCTGTACATTCCTTTTCTCTTTGTTCCTTAGGGAGAAGTAGCAAATTTCCTCAGATGTAGAAGTATATTGCATCATTGCATGTCCCCAGCTATTTTTCTGCAATAGTGGACATATGTTAAGTTCAAGAAAGCACCTGAATAAAGCCTGGAGAAGTTTTTAAAGTGGCAAATGAATGAATCCAGGGGCCTTTAGTTGTTTCTATTCTCTAAGTCAGTTTGTGCCCATTTATTCAGTATTCTCTTCAGCCAGTTTTTCATCCATTTCATCATCCTCTCATTGACTCTAATATCCTTGAATTTGCATACCAACTTCTTCTGTGAAACTTTATCAAAGCCTTACTCAGATCTAAGTCAATCAGATCTATAGCATCCCCAGTCTCTAATTTCTTTGTCCCACTTGCTCCTTGATTAATTCTATCACATGCTTCTGACAAGATCTACTTCTATAAACCCATGGCTCTTGGCTACTGCTTAACAGACTTTTATCTAACAAGCTAACAAGTTCATCCTTTATGAATAATTCTAGAATCTTTCCCCACATAGCAGTTAAATCCGCAGGCCTGTTGTTCTCTGCTTCACAACCTGACTTAACTGGCAATGAACTAAATGTCAAAATGATACAATTCTGGCAGTGTCTGATCAAGTGAAGATGTCCTCTTTGCGAATTGTACCTGTTTAGCGTTACATCTGTAAGACAAGGTTTAGGATGTGCCTTGTCGTCCAAAGTGCTGTGGCATCAGTGCGAGATATAGCAGGAGAAAGAGACAGAAAATAAACTGACTTCAAAGGCTGTTATGTGAGAGAGGACTTAGGGAGCAGGGATTTCTTTGCTGGCATGATATCACTTTCACAGAGTTGTAGAAAAGTATGGCCAAAAACAACATGAAAAGACAAAACAGTCCACATTTGCCCAAGTCACATTATACCTGTATTATTCCAGACAGACAGCTGTCTAATCTGTCCTTAAAGACAAACACTGACAGAGCAGCATAAGCTCCAGTCTATTTCAAAGCTTCATTGTCTCCTTACTGATAGAAAGCTTTTCCGTGGGACTCTTCACTGAAAGGTGTGGTAGATAAAAATATTATAAATGGCTTAAAAAGTAATTAATCTACATTCACAATTTAAACCAAAATGGCTACTAAAAAGCATGATACTGACACACCTTTGAGCTCAGGAACTCCCTAAATTCCAACTTACTGAAATCTGGGAAATACAGCAGGAGGGATAGTGTTAGGGACAAGATACTAACTAGATGGGACTGTTCGATGCACTATAGCGATCTTTTTGTTGCTACGTTCTTGTTGCTCTGCACTGGACTCTCTCCAGCGGGTCTGTATTTTTCCTAAAGTGTGACTATCAATTCCAAGGCTCTCTAGTTTACATCGTCAAAAGCTCCACGTCACAGTCAAGCTGCTATTATCTTGCACTACGTAGGGCTGCATTGCCACATCCCCTGTTGCACTTATGTTTCCACTTGTTTATTAGAGGCCTTTGAGACCATAGACTGACCACGATGGCTTAAGCAATGCTTCTTTAAACTGATATCCTCTGTCTAGCTGCAAAAAATACCCCATTGCCCATAATGGTTCTTAGGATGGTAGATAGTATCTGCAGTTAGCCCATCTTTTCCATTGCACTTTGACTCCCTTTAGTCATCGCTATTTATTCTTCGTATTAATATTATTCCTATCTGTTCCATTGTAAGGACTCCAGTGAAACAGAAGCTCAGCTCCTTTACAACAGCTTGCCCTCATCTAGGAGGAGGAAATCTCTGCCATTTTTTAGGGACCCAATTTTTCCCCCTTTCTTCTTTTATCACCAAGGTTACAAGACTTGGCAACAGGGAAAACGGAACATCTATTTATAGAAGCAATGAGTGAGGAGTGCAAAGACCTAGAGATGGATCAATTAGTAACTACTCTGTCTCGTTAGCATTCAGTTTAGGATGGAATAGAAAAAGGCAAATCTGAAGATCATCTGCATGAGATACTGGAAACAATGAGACCAGTCTGATACTGCCTAAGGGAAATACATAATTACAAAACAGTATGTGTCCCGAAATGGGTTCCTGTAGAACCCCAGCATTAATGAATGTTGCATTAAAGATAAAGAGGCTTAACTGCAACAAGCTGGCGCCCCTGAAAGAAATACGATTCATGCCATGCTAGATAATCCAGAAGAGATAGTTAATCTCTGCTGCAGAAACTTATGTTCATTGATAACAAATGCTGCAAACAAATCCTAAAATAGGAGATTAACATGGTCTTTTTTTAGAAAATATGTGAAGACAGCTCTGCTGGATAATTCTGTTAAGCATCTGGGGTGAATGACAGTTGAAGTTGGAACTGAAATTTCTTGCAGATGTTGCTTACTAGGGGATGTTCTTCCACCTGAGCTACAGCCACATCTTGAATGAGTGGATGTTAAAATAGGGCATACAAAAACTAATTCTCCGTAAGAAATACAGATCAATTCAAGATGTATCACAGTTAAGTCCAAACGTGTAAAATGAAACGTGGTTAAACAGCCATAAGACTGGAACTGGTAGACAATCTGCAAGGAACAAAATTAGGACAATACTGATTACAAATAACAACTTCAGAATAAATGCACAATCTGCTATTACTGTGTCACTGACTAATACGTCAGTTGAAAACAGACCTAAGCCAAATTTTTCCCTAAGAATTCATTCAAACAGTTTTAGTCTTCCTTACTTGGGAACCACCCATTTTGAAAACACACAACTGATCATTCATGCTGCCCAGACAATTACACTTAAATGTTTTATTGCCTAAAATTATATTCATGAAATACCAGTAAATACTGAGTGGCAAATAAACACAGCTTTTAGTGGTCTTGTTCTTCCATACACTCTGAACACAGGTATTTGAACAAAGAATTTTAATTTTGTGGGTACCTGTCAACAGGATAAACCCAACATAAGATTTAAAACTGTTTAGTTTTCCTGAGGATGTTTTCTTTACATTTTGAATGAAAACTGTGGTCACTTGGAAAAACTTGTTGCAGTGAGAAGTATTTCCTGTTTATGAAAGCCATGCATATTATCCAGGTCATGAAAACAGACACGGAACAGTAAGAACTTAGTAGACGGGCAGTGAGGCCTTACCAAAACAGGGAGAGTAGCAGCTCAGGGTAGAAAATATGGTTAAAAGGCTGGACAATAAGATGCATTACTAAAAATGTTATGAAACCTAAGGTATACACTTTCTTCAAACTTCCCATCTTGTCAGAGAAAGCATTAAGTAGGTAAATTAAGGGGAAAAAAATATCCCTTGCCAAAGAAAGAAAGAAAAGAAGAGAGGAGAAAAGCAAGAAAAAGTGTTGTATTGATGTTTTGCACCTGAACAGCAGGAAATTCTCCTGAAGCTTTCCCTGTAAAACTATTGAGATACACACCCACCAACACCAATATTACCTTTACAAATTAGGCAAATGTAACTCCCACATAGGAAGGAAGGGATTTGTTAAGTTAGGATTTGACACTCAGAACCTTTCTGGAGATTTTTACTCCTGTAGAGTTTTCCCTAAAAGTTTACAGGCTGAGGGTCTCTCCTACTGGCCTGGCATTAGTTGAGGGGAGCTTGCTGCAGATAGGAGCTATCTGATCTTCCTGGAGGTCCCTTCCTACTCTCCTCAAATGTTAATGTTTTAAACTTTACCATCCCCATTACACTTATCAGCTTTTCACAGTTAGGCCAGCTTTAATTTCATGAGCAATCATCCTGTTCTCCTCAAAAGGCTCCTTGGCAATTACATCTGCTACAAGACCTACAATTCACTCTTGTCAACCAGGCTCTTCCAGAAGCTCTTTGGCTCTCTGTATGGGATGTACTGAGTGTGCCAGTGAAAAACAGGTAATCAGGACTCTCCCTAGGGGATGACATTCACTAGTGGCAAATACAGAGGGAACATTAACCTCGTCTCGTCAAAACAAATCACAAGGAAGGGAGTTTGATGGTTAAGACCCTAGAATGAAACATCAGCAAACTCACACCACCAGTCTTTGAGTGCCCTCAAAAGTTACAGTACCTTTACATCTAAACTTTTCCTGCTCCTTACTTGTTTTTATGGCCCTCAGGGCAGGGGCAAGGTGTGCAGAATTTACCGCAGCCACCACTGCTGTGTCACAAACCACTTCTAAAGTACAGAAAGCAGTAGAGTTCACTGTCAGAGCCATGAAACGATGGCACTAAAGATACTTTGCTCATGTGTTGGTAATTCATTTCCATAGCCACTCAATTACTTGGCTTGCAAAGAACTCTCCGAAGGGGAGGGATTCAAATCAAGAGTGTTAAAAAGACAAAACAGTAACATAAAATGCTGTTCCTATGCAGTCCTTTGGAAGAACAGGGTTAGGACTTTTCAGGGTACCATTCTTCACTGCCAATGTAGAAAACAGAGTTGTGGAAGTATACATATACACACACATCATGTACACACACACACGCATGCATATATATATATAAAAGTACAAGTTCCAGGGGAAAAGACAGATTTGTGAGGAACAGGGAAGTAACTGTTCCTGTGTCCCACACCATCAGGCAGTTATCAACCAAGACCAAGCACTGCAGTTGCCGGGCAGAACATACTTTTCCAAAGCCGGTTGCTCACAATCTGAAAACTACTGCTGTGAACATGCTTTCTCCCATCTAATCTCTGCTAGAGAGATTAGACACAGAGGAACTGGCAGTCAGGATCAATGGATCTCACCTGCTGTACTGGCACCATGTCCCTCCCATCTCTGCTTCTTCCCACAACTTCATTGTAAGCCTTACCCCCGCTGCTGTGGCTGGGTCACAGCTGTTCTCCACATGGCTCCTGCAGCCCTAAGCATGGTTCCTTGCCAGTTTCTTCCATGAGCCACTTCTTTGCTGCACCTGACTTGCCAACAGGCGTGGAGAAAATGATACATGCATGTGTCTGCACAGGGGTAGTGATGAGACAGGAATAGTAGCTTCTTGTAACAACTAGCAGAGTCATGGTCTGACAGCAGCCACACAAGATGGGCCATTGCCTCCAAGAACGTCTGCAATTAATGTAAGTATTGAAAGATAGCTGACGGCTCTTTCATGGCATTTTACCAGGCTTGTGAAGATGAGTATGCCAGAAAAGTGAAAGTGGATCTGAAGAATGTTCAAGGGCAAATGCATGGCAGGGAAAAAACACACAAATATAAAAAAAAATATTTCCTACCTAACTGATCACCAGTGAGAAACTTCCAATCATAGTGCTCCACATTTTTTTAAATTTCAAGTGTACCCTTTAATCTGTAGGCCATAACGAACTCACTTCTGATTAGTCTAAGCACTGGCTTTTATGGCCTGCAGCTAAAGCAGTGACCTTGTTCCAGAGCTAACTCTGTTCCTTGATAATGACTGCTCTAGCACTTGGAAGTTTTTAGAAAATGTTGCATACTGTTACCCTGTCTTTGGGACGTTCAAAATGGGGGAATACATGGCACTCATATAGCACCATTGTCTGGCCAGACTTGAAACAGACTATGAAAATGAGAATACTGTGTATTTTAATCAGCCTTCCGTTAGGACTATGGAGGAGCTTACTAGGTAGGAGCTCTGCCATAAAACAGAGAAGAGTCTTGTTCAGTGTTAGAAGAAAGCTTGTAACTCCAAACCACACTTTCATGACCTGAACTATGCTTCTCGTTGAAAACTGAGCAAGCTTCCTTTTCTGCTTACTCAGGGTCTAGTGTTGCTCCTCTTCCAATGGGTGGCACCATTCCCATGTACTCCAATTCAAGGAGCTGGCTCCTGGTTTGTCAATTCACTCTAACTTCAAAGGATTACATTGTTTCCATCTTGTACTCTGAAAACCAGACTCTTTTTTTAGTGCTTTTGGCTATATTTATGAGCCTGTGTGGTACAAGCAGCATGCAAGGGATCAGTCACACCGGTCTTTTGTGGTTTTACATGAGAAATAAGCTCACAAACTGAAGGGGCTGCAGTTCCACAGGGTTACTTGGTTTTCAAGTTTGAGACCAAATCATCCTGGTCATTAAAAGGAGATTATTTAAGGTCTACAAAAGGTCTCAAGAATGCCATCCTTTGTCTCTGCATAATCACTCCTCCAAACATCTTCATTTTCATGACTAACTTTTAAAAAATACTGATACAATTCTGAAATAAGTAATGATCTGAAAACTTGCTTACTTGCCATTATGTTGTTAGTGAGTGAAGGTACTCAAGTATATTACTCACTGATGTAATTGCCCAGAAAGAATAAACGCAAGGAAGAGCCCCAGTAGATCCTAGGCTTATCATTTTAAAACTTTATTACCCATTAAAAGGCAAGGTCACAAGATTGCTATTTCCCTCAACATTTTTTTTCTTTTTTTAACTGTCAATCACAGCTGTGCCAGTTACATAGTAAAAGCATAAAGCTGAACTGACTGCTTGGCAGCTAGATGTCTGGCTGGAGGAAACAAGCTTGTGGGCTAATACGTAAGCCATGGAGCTCTGCAAGACAAATAAAATGCCTCACTTCAGCAACAGCGCAGCTTCAATTGTTTTCATCTGTGATGTCAGAAAATCATTGCTGACTATTTATTAATAGCGAAAGGTGCACTTCCCTGGGTGCACTACCACCAATGAACCTGATAGCTAATCAGGTGTGTTCTCAAAGAATACATTTTAAAAAACTAGCATATCTGAAAGAAAATAGAAAAGAGATTTACAAAAGGGGTTTACAGATCCCTGTAAGCAATCTGAAAGGTGAAAGAAGGTGTGGGGAAAAGGTGATTCTGAACTTCTGAGGTCAGCTGCAGAGAAGCAGGTATCATCTCCATCGTTTGTTTTTTTCTTCTTTGTGGCACTGACATTTCTGAAAAGTGTTTATATATGCAAAAAATCCAGGATGGTTTGGGTTATATGGTGATTATGTGTCCAGTCAATTTCACTTTGGGGCAAACCCAAAAATCCCTGTATTTTATCAGTTTTACATGACAGAGAAAAGAGAGAGAAAATAATAATAAATAAAAAAGATTACTACACTTGTAACACCTAAGAAAAGGTAATCAATAATCTGTTACATCCTAGGCCTCTTTATCAGTTATTTCTTTGGCAGCACAATGCAATGGCATTTCCCTAAAATAGGAGAATTTCATTGTGACAGAGATGGTTTTGCCACCTAATTCCTGGTCCTTATATCATGGGTATATTACATGATAGAAATTTAGAGAAAGAGCTGCTTCTGCCTTTAGAATCAGCCTTTGATGGCCATTACAAAGTTGGCAATTGAGATAGGATAAAAGTGTACACATGTAGGAGGACAGCTCTGCTCTAGAAATACATGTTTTGTGTAGCTGGTTTGAGCTTTATTTTATTATGTGTCACGTGGAGGAAGCCACAGTCTCATAGTTATTCACTCTTCTCTGCCAGCACTTTTGGTGGGCTGATCATGATTCCATAAATAAATAAATCCAAATTAGCCTTAATTTCATTGTGCTGTTTTTACTAACAATGACTTCCCACCATACGCTTTTTTAGAAGTTAGGCCAAGCACACAGATTGGTAGTTCTCTCCTCTTCTTACCCAAACCTATAACCTTAATCTCCAGTTGTAAACTGGCCGCATAAAGCATTTTTCATGTGAAATAATCCCACAGTATATGACCTTGCAATTTGAAACTTAAATTAGGAGCAGGGAGAAAGACATAGCACCTGCGAATCAGAATGGGTTTTTACCAGCAAGTTTCATTTGCTGTCATATCCAATTCAAGATTAGATACGTGATTTCACTTCAGAAAAGTAAAATATCCATTGTTATCTTTTATCTTTCCCCTTTATTCAGCATACAGTATCATTTCAAGGACCCTGATGCTTCTGCAGTTGTGTAACAGGTGAGTAGTTACATATACCCACAGGGTTTTCACTAGTGAATTCTTCGTTGTGCATGATGCAGGGTCATGGCTGTTCTTTATTCGTTTGGCAAATTGATTACAGCTCTTTAAAGCCTCTCAAGCAACACAAAGCAGACAGAAGAATTATGAGCTAGTTTAATGCATTTTACCTTGATAGAAAAAGCTTGTAGCTCAGAGCAGCAGTTAAGAAATTACATACACACAGAGCCTTCAGCTTGAGGCATTCACTGCAAGCTGCATGACTAAATCAGAGGTTTATTAGTACCTTGTCAAAGACTTTGCTTTGAAAATGAACCAGAATATTGGTGTATGAAAAAGGTTGTTAACTACAGGCTAGTGTGATGCATAGCTGAAATATTTTTCAAATCACTATAACTGGTTGACATATGTTCTTCAAAGAGCAAACTTTAAAAGTTTGATTGAGGTGTAAACAGGGCTAACTGTGATTTAATTATTGTAACTTTATTACACATTTTACATTTACTAAAACTATAATCAAGACTGCATACCAAATTTAGTTTTCAATCCAGAAATAAATTTCACACCATATCTGAGGTTGGGGATAGCCATTCCAGTTTCCATACTTGCCAGCTGAATTGCTTTTTTCCATTACCTAACAGGTCATGGCAATTTGGCAACCTGGCACATGGAACAGGAAAGTTCTGCACACCATATACAATGGATCTGATGTATTGTAGACATGATATTCCACATAGAGCTGACTGTGGATAGAAAATGGGTATACCTCAAATGTATTTGTGTCACCTAAAATCATGATCCAACACCATTCAGAAACAAATATGTTTAATTTGCTAAATGCTTCCTGCATTGTCACAGACTCCCACTTCTCAGGGCAAGTTCTCCAGGATATATACCCTCTGCTTTTCAAATAGGAATACCAATCTGGAAGACGAAATCCAACCAAGATGCCTAACCTGTAAGGTTTAGTGAGAAAAAGACACGAGCTGTGTTTCTTCTGAGGAACTAAGCCAGATCTTCACATTCTCTCAGAGCTGATGCAGAATGGGGAAAGGATTAGGAAGGATGTATTTTAATCAGCTCTAGGACAAAGTTTGTAAAATTTCTGAAAGTCAGTTTCATAGTTTCCAAGCATTTATTAAATCATTTATTCAATCCACAGTATCTTGTTTCAGAAAGTCACCAAATAGATTCTTATTAAGATTTCTGGCACATTACCTCAGTACCAAAGACTGACCATATTCCCCCCTCTTTTTTTTTCCCCTGAGAACTACTGTATAACTAGAACTTCCAAAAATACCCATTTGCCCTCTGATTGTCAAAAGTCATGTACTCTTTTCAAGCACTGACAACAGATCTTTACTACTAGATCATTTGTCATTTGCTGAGGGGCATTTCTTGCCCAAGTAAAAAAGGACAGTAACACAATAATCTGGAAAAAAGTGTTATTCTATGTCTGTTTTGAAAGCTAGATGGCTCATTTGAAGATGTCACAGCAGAATCTGTGCATTCACAATTTAATAACAGAATGCAAGTGGCAGCATTTGCAGACAGCAGAATATTTAGGTTGCTCAAGCCTAAAAAAAGACTGAGAGAATGTCAAAAGGAAAGATAAAACACAGTGATTCTTGCCATTCTGTGAGAAAAGAATTGTGTATAGTGAGTAGATAATTAATGATTGTAAATCCCCTGTAAGTGAGGAAAGAATGACTTTGAATTCATTTGGGATACCACTGAAAATACCTACTCTGTTTTAATCAGTAGCTAAATACAAGGTAAACAGAAAGACAGATACCAAATAATTGAAAATACGTCATTAAATCAATTATATGCTTTCATCAACAGTAGTATTTTCTCTCCCCATTCCTTTAGAGAGGGAAGAGCAGGCATACAGGAAATCCAAACACAAAAATTTGTAGGAGAATGGATAGCTTCCAGGTAAAGATAAATGTACAGAACAGAACTAATCAGGCCAAGGAACAGACTAAGAAGCAGTGACATGATAGAAGTATACAAATAATGAACAGCATGGCTAATAAAAATCATGATACATCTACTCACCCTTGCTCATTCTGCAATTAAAATACCCACTTGAGTGCAACATAGATTTTATAAAGTTCTGCAGCAAGATTTTGCAACCTTGTATGAATATGATGATCTTCAAGACTAACAAGAGGGTTCAGACCCGGGGGACAATAAGGACACTTTACAATGGGAAAACAAAGAACATAATTGTCTGTGTTTTGATATAATCCAAATCCCAATTTGTTTTTTAGCAAAAAAAACTTCTGCTGCATTCTGGTTATTCTCAGTGTCTCCCACTGCAATTATCTCATTTGCTAATTTATCTAGATCTGTGCCTTTGATCTGTTATGGTACTTCCATCATGCTAAAAATCACGTAAGTTATTAGCTTAATGAAAATCCGTCTTTTTTTCCTTCCCATAACACTATTACCCTTTCTCTAGAATGATCTGAAGCGTGTATTCCCTGGCAATTATTTGCACTAATCTGTGAAAACAATGTTTAGACATAGTTGGATGAAAGGATTTCTATCTTCCCCTAAATGCAGGCAGCACATTTAAGGCAAAATTCTGACAGGGAAAATTAGTCATCTTGTACAGGAACCTTAGTTTCAAGTTCCTTTGAAGGCTCCTTCTTCCATTCTTCCTCATGCAGGCAACAGACAGCTGAACCTTATTTGGAAGCATAGACTGTGCCAGATGGAGCAGGCTGGTTTAAAAACCGAAGGGACACAAAGAGCCTGCTTTCTGTAGGAGATGATAAACATAAAACGTTCTGTGCTTCCAGCACCTCTGAGCCCTCCTGTACCTTGGTGCAGCAGGCATCACTTGGCTTTCAACTGCTCTGACGCCCACTTGGGCTGAGCTGCATCAAGTCCAGGAGTACCATCATCATGTCAGCCTTAACACTGTTTCTGAGTGTTATTTGTAAGTGTAAAGTACTGGTGTTTATTTGCTGTATTTAAAATAGTTAGGTTTAGGGTCTGAAATGTTACAGTGAAAAGCTACCTGTAGGGTGATACTGACTCCACACACATCACAAACATCAGCTTAGCTTTAGAAAAAGTTTCAATCTGGATTGGCATTGCATCATACTCTTTCTTAGGAAAGGGTAGTGGTGAAGGGAGGACAAGGTGGGGAGGAGCCTTAAGGCATTTGGTGTGAGAATCCCTGCTATGTTAAGATCCAAGAACTGTTCGGGTCTCCTTTATAAGGTGCGAGTACTATGAAGAGCTGCAGAGAACTGGCAGGATTAACTATACATACAGGTCTCCCTTTCTCTGATATTAGTGTCAGAAATCTCACCAAAAGCCTCACAAGGATCATAAGATTTTTTTCAACATTTTACTGGACTAAAACCAATAATTTTTTTCCTATCTTGTATAATAGCCACCTCATAGCTGGCACTTCATGTGAAACAGTAATACAAATAATGTGGGTAATTCCTGAAGGTACTGGGTTCTATAAACTTCCTGTTTAAACTGGTTTTATTTATTATTTGCATTAACAAAACCTTCTTGTTATGTCTCTGCCTAGTTAGGACTTGGTTTTCAGAGAGTAAGATAAAGTCCATTATGGACTGCAGATAACATACTTAATATCCATAGGCAATTATTTTCTCACATGCACAACAATTTGTCTGCAATATTATAGTGATAAATAAAGGTTTCCTCTGTAATTCTGGGTAATTTTGTTACCGTACAGTGCATGACTGTGACTTACAAGCATATGGATTAGAAATGTTTTCACTGAAGTTTCACCACGGACCGGGCTTTTAATTCAAAACATTTTTCTGTGTGGAGTGAGTCCAATCAGAGTGACCTCTAATTTATCCCTTACGTATCTTTGCAAGTAATCAGTAGACTATGAGCCTGAGAATCTGATAATTTTTCTGAGAATTTTTGGATCCTGTAAGGAGAAAAATGTATCTACATGCATTATACTAAGTCCCCTTCAATTTTTTCTTTGAGGGAGTTTTGTTGGATAATATGATGGAAAAAACATGCTATACAAATAAAATCACATTGATTGAAACAATTAAGGACTTTGAAGGACTAGAAAGGCATCCCATCTTCTTGCCATGACAGCAGCAATAACATGTTCTATTGAACTCCAAGCTATGATCAAGAGAATCACATCATAATGCTGCTACTAATAGTTGCAGCCCTGTATCAATTTGACTAGGTAAAGGAATTTATTGGGGAAGAATATGAGAAGTGTATGCAAAGCTGATATATACTCAGAAATGAAGTCCATGAAATGAGTGGTGTCCCTCAGGGGTCCGTACTGGGACTAGTACTGCTTAATATCTTCATCAGTGACACAGACAGTGGGATCAAGTGCACCCTCAGCAGATCAGCAGATGACACCAAGCTGAATGGTACAGTTGACATGCCTGAGGAATGGGATGCCATCCAGAGAGACCTGGACAAGCTTGAGAAGTGGGCCCGGGTGAACCTTATGAGGTTCAACAAGTCCAGGTGCAAGGTCCTACACTGGGGTCGGGCCAATCCCTGGTATCAATACAGGCTGGGGAATGAAGGGATTGAGAGCAGTCCTGAAAAGAAGGACTTGGGGCTGTTGGTGGATGAGAAGCTCAACACAAGCCAAAAATGTGTGCTCGCAGCCCAGAAGGCCAACCATATCCTGGGCTGCATCAAAAGAAGCGTGGCTAGCAGGTCAAGGGAAGTGATTCTGCCCCTCTACTCTGCTCTGGTGAGACCTCACCTGGAGTACTGCATCCAGCTCTGGAGCCCTCAGCACAGGAAAGACCTGGGCCTGTTGGAGCGGGTCCAGAGGAGAGCCACAAAGATGATCAGAGGGCTGGAGCACCTCTGCTATGAAGAAAGGCTGTGAGAGTTGGGGTTGTTCAGCCTGGAGAAGAGAAGGCTGTGGGGAGACCTTATTGCAGCCTTTTGGTACTTAAAGTAGGCTTATAAGAAAGATGGGGACAAACTTTTTAGTAGGGCCTGTAGTGACAGGACAAGAAGTAATGGTTTCAAACTAAAAGAAAGTAGATTTAAGCTAGATAAGGAATAAATTTTTTAGCATGAGGGTGGTGAAACACTGGAACAGGTTGTCCAGAGAGGTGGCAGATACCCCATCCCTGGAAACATTCAAGGTCAGGCTGGACAGGGCTCTGAGCAACCTTACCTAGTTGAAGATGTCACTGCTCATTGCAGGGGGGTTGGACTAGATGACCTTTAAAGGTCCCTTCCAGACCAAACTATTCTATGTTTCTGTGATGTTATGATTCTATGAAATACTGTGTTTGAAGTTTGCCATAATTAATCTGGATAGGAAGTCAAAACAGGGCTCTGCTCTTAGTAATGTTTCCGAGTGAACTTTTAGTCTCTCTAAAAACAAAGTTTGTTTCAAGAGGAGAGTAAGTGAGCGACCTGATTACCTGGAGCCCAGACAAGTCAGTGGAAGGCTAAGCCATTCAAGAGTTCCCTCATTTACTAGAATTTGTATCATAAGAAGAAACTTTATGTCATTAAAAAAATTACATCTATCATACCTGTTCAAATCTTTAAGTGGCACTAGCAGAGTCCATGAATGACAGATACCCAGTATTTCTGGTGCTGACAGATTTTCACAAAATGTCATTCATCAGTCTTGGCATAATTATTCCTATTGAAATAGGAGCATGCATGCTAACACAACATGTACGTAGCACATCAGGTTCAATCAAAGTAATACTATTTTTGAATTTTTGATTGACAAGTTCTTTTTGCTGCTCCCTTAACTCAGCTATGACATTATCAGCACACACACTTCTGATCAACATGTCAAGTTAAATTTCAGGGTTGTTCTAACCATGATTTACCCATAAAAATGGGTAAACATTTTGTTTATAATGCAGGTCTGTTAAACCTCTGCATAACAGATCATACTGCTGTCTGTCAGCAATGTGGACGCTCCCTGCAAAGAAAAGATGATCTCTTGATCTCTTCAATGGATGTCACAATACTCATTAATACATGTTCTGGAATAGGGAGGTTCTGCCCCAGTCAGGGCTACTGACAGAGATGGGTTTGTCTTGATGTACTTTTAAGCAGAATCCAGAATGGTCTGGAGACTTAAGCCATTGGAAACAGTGATATTAGCTCCCTTCAAATCTTGAATGAGAAGCAGAAAACACATGTTTTGGAAGAAAGAGTTGTTAATATCATTTCTAGATATCTATTTAAATGATCTAGAAAATGAGTAAATAAATCTTGATTACTTGGTTATTAAAAATAAATAATGATAAGCCAGTAGATTTATGTTCAAAAGCCTTTCTCAGAAGTGGACCATGTTCATCTGTAGGCAAAATGTGCTTTGAAGAGTTTTGTAGATGATCTGAGCATGAGTTGTGAGGTGATAAAAAAATTAAAAATCGAGAAGAACGGTGTTGGGACTTCGAGGATGGCTATCGAAATTGGAAATAACTGATAAACCAAAAGCCAGCTTCATAATACTGACATTTAAGAATGATTCTTTACAGCACAAGACTTCTTTTTCTGGGCACACACAAATAATACATCCATATGTATAACACGTGAAATAGTGAAGCTCAGCTTTGTAGCAATGGACTTTGACTTCCATTTTAAGTAAACCTACTCTCATCATCACAAAGGCTTACTGAGTACTGTATGCAGAGTCCCATACTTCCAAACTGATTCAACTACATTTCAATTTTTTTTGGAAAAAACCATTAATAACTAATTTCAGTAGTAGAGTTAAGTTTAAAGCATACAGAGAGGGTGAAAAGTACAGGGGAAATGAAACCATTTCTTTGCATATGACATTTTCAGTACAAATTCTATCATTGCCACAACGTTTACCCAGCACTTTGCAGTCATGCTTTCACACTGGTCCTGATATTCTTGTACTACACAACATTGCTGTCTGTGCAAAAAGCCTCAATTACTTCTCAGCACCTGGTAGGAGATAAGCTCTGCAAAAGCCATCCTCTTGTTTAGAGAGTGATGTATATCATTGCAGAAGCACGTGTGACCACTGCCTGCCAACTGTGCTGATAAAACATGAAGCAGACATGCAGCAAGGACTCAACTTTTGATCATTACTTTAGCCTTTCCAAAATAATGTTACACATCATTATATGCATCACAAAGGCACAGACAATTATGCAAGATACTTCATAGAATTCATTTTTTCCTCAGGAAATGTATGCATGTGAGACAGCAAGAGAGACAGAAACGACAATCCCACTGCAGCAAGGGGACAACAGTGAGTTGTGCTCATTTAAATGCTTGAAAGTCCTTGTAGCAAAAAACCCAAAGCAACAGCTATGGGGAAAGATGAAAGCTAGCACAACCGACAGTGTCAATGCTAATGAGGAAAGACTATCAATGCAAACTCTCTGTTGGCCACATCAGTAGGACAATGGAGCTCAATTTGCTGAATGTTCTAAAAATAAAATGACAAATTAAGCATCATCATCACACTTTTAAGTGTACGACAACAGCTTTTGTGTTTCCTGCCGAGAAGCATATATTACTGTGGAACACATGTAAATACACATTGTATATCACAGAGCCTTTTTTTGCCCATAAAAACGCACCTATCCAAAGTCTGGCAGGCATAAATGAAAAGTTTAAAAAATACCAGCAAAAGTAGCAATGAAATAAAATACAGAGGGGATATTGTTTCTGTTGGCTACCTTCACAAACCAGTTGATGAACCAATACTAAAAAACATCTATACAGAAGTCCTACAGATGACAACAACAATTCATTTTTATTAGCAATCCGGAATGCTTGAGATATTAAAATGAATCAAGAGGTATGTTGTATTACCACCAAAAGCAAGATCAGAGAGAAGAATATAGGTCCCACTTACTGAGAGAAACTATGGTGTCTCATGAAAGAGAGTGCTTCTGAGGAGACTTGATTAGAAGTAGGTAACCAACTGATACTGCTGCAGCTTAACCAAATGTCACAGATATGCTAATGAAGTGAAAGGGCTACATCTGTATTATGGGGAAGTGAGTTTTATAATGTGCTCCTTCCGATACTCTCCCAGCTAAACCTGCAGATGTAGGGTACTGGAAGAAGTTCTAAAAACCTCAAGTATTGCAAGAAGCTGCATAAAATTTAACCCAGTGCAGATCCTGAATCACAGAATAATGTGTTTTGTCTTGGGAGAAGCAGAACTAGTTACATCAGCAATTGCATTGTGCAACCGTTTTCTTGATCAGCTTGGCACGTGGAACACTCAACAGGGCAACTACCAGACTTAGAACTACAAGAATTATGCTGAATAAAGAGGTGATATGCAGACCTTGCCAAAGGTACGGTTACTTAATCTCCAAAACAGGTCAGTAATTTGTCACATCAGCCCTTTTATGAACCATCAACCTCATTATCACAGTTCACTGCACAAATTGCCCTTGGGAGTCCAATACTAATAGTGTGCAGAGAGAGGTAAGACACATAGTCCAAACTACCTCATTATAGGTCCACTTTAAAGAAACACTTACATATTAGGGTGAAACAAGCATTACGTTTAGAAAAAACAAAAATCAATAAAAGGAACCCAAAAGCTAAATGTGTGCTTTCAAGTAATACCATCAAAATTAGGTCTAAGAAGCTGCCCAGGAAACTGTGCACGTGACAAGTATCATTGATCTAGCTGTTAGCGAGGCTGTATGAATGGTGCCATTATATGCTCACCATTACTGGTAAAGACACTGCATGAGAGAACTGCATATTTGAATAGGAACATGCTTTAAAACAAAAGATACAAAGGACCTCCAATTTTACATCTGCCATGTATGTGTCTGCGTTAATTCTCCAGGTGTAAATGACAGCAGTGCCTAAGGTCTCAAGCCTTTAAGTTGCTAGGTGCTCTGGGGAGTCCCTACTGCTTTTATTGAATTTTTGGGGAGCTGAGGATACTTGGCATCACTGGTGCAAATTTCCCTCTATGAAGCTTTGAAAGCATGTGGCACAGTAAAGCAGAAATGAAGTTTCCTCATGAAATTTCCTTAACAGCATTAAATATCCCAAACATTCTAGATAGGTAGCACACCTCTAGTTTTTGATGTCGCCACTGTAGAATAAGAGGACAGTCAGTCTTCTTATTAAGGTTGAAGCTAATAAAGTGTGAGAAATTGTAACATAAAATCAATTTGCTGGCCATTACAATATACTCTGTTCTATTTAATATAGCAGATCACCCCAAAATCTCTTGTGCTTTAACAATTTTAAACCCACTTGTTTTTCTACTCTTAAATTTGATCTTGGCCCTATTGTCCTCTTTGTGACAATACAGCAGTCTTCAGTAGAAAAAGAGTAACATCTTAAGTGTCTAAAAAAGCATTTTGAGAATTTAATGCAGGCACAAATTCTGTATCAATTTTACATCTTCAGCTTATCTCTAGATTTGAAAACAACTTACCCAGGAAAAGAAGAGAAATATATTGTTAAGACATCAGAAGGACTGAAAACAGATTTTGTGTCCATTTCTATGCACTTTATGGGCCATTATTTTTCATACAGTTTAAGTGGACTCAGATCAAACTTCCCTCACAGACTTTTTTATTTGTTGTCATAAACCACCATAGATCCAAAATAGCCACTGTGGAGAAATTTTTTCTTGATAGTATACTGTAACCAGGTATACTGGTATTACTTTTCTTCTTCAGAAAATAATGTTTAGCAAAAGGAGATGGATGAGCAACAGGTCATAAAAGGCTAGATAAAACAAATACATTTCAAATACACTTCAGTAACTGAAGGGGAAGATTCAGTAAAGCAGTCTTATCAAATTCTGAAAATTTAGTAAGCCTGAAGTTTAAGCTACATGAAAACCTTGGAGTCTAGAAAAGAATGGGAGGAGCCACCAAACAGTAGTAGGCTTTTACTTCCAAAATTGAATCCTGCTTTATAGTCTAGTTTAGCAAAAAATGCAAGACAACAGCATCATTTCTTGCTAGTCCCCAGCCTGCAGGGAGATCATACACACCCATAACTAATTCTGTTTACAAAGATATGCTGACTTAAACTGACTTCACATTCTTTAGTTCACTATTTTTAGTGATGCTTTTTCCGCATTTTCTTTTCCATGCACTGGATTGGAAGTAGATCAACTAGAATTGAAATGCAGTGGATTTCAAACCATGTGGATTAAAAGCACAAATGAAAAAAACCCCTGAGTTTCCATGGTTTTTTACCAGTTTATACCAGGTAAGTCTCTGGCTCTTTCGAACAACTGTTTCTACTGTGTTATGAAGATTTCATTTTAAAACTAAGCTAGCCAAACAACTGTTGTACAAAAGGGAAGTTCTGCTCCCCTCCATCCTTCTTTCCTTCAGCACTTGTTTAATGGAGCATTAACCAGCTCAGGGAACCAAGCTGGAAACCCACAGAAAATTAATAGTTTTCTACTTGTTATGTTCCCAAACCCAGCTCATTTTGAGTCCTAGAGCCAGCCCAGAGGACTATGGGACCATGCGTGTGAGAGAAGCAGGAAGAGGTGCCTGTTTGGCCCCAACTTCTCATTAGACTGGCTTACTAGCTGAAGGCACACTCTCAGAAAGCCCTTTTCTTTTCACAAATGTTTCTTTGTAAAACAGCTAATGATTTGGAAGGGTGTCCTCTAACAGTATTTGCAGAAGATGTCAATGCCTGCTTTAAAAGACCCTGGTAAGCTCAATGCAGTAACACAAACAGCCTTGATGCTCCCTTCTACTGTTACTGTTTTTTTTTCTTATTTCCCCTGCACCTTTGTTTCTCCATCTCCACATACCATGTTTTAGACTGTCAGGGTCTAAAATTTGGTGCCAAAAGTCACGTTTTACTACTTGGATCAGCAGCCTGATTATCAACACATCATCTGACGAACATTCAGCGCTACTGAAAATCAGACCACCTAAACACAGATAGTTATTATCTACCTTTGAACTTTGCTTGTGAAAGTCTGTTTTCTTCCCAAGAGGAGCTGGCAAGAGGTGAGGATGTCTTCTACTTCCTGCACAGATCCCGAATGAACATGTCCATTCACTTTTCTTTAGTTGCCACAAAAGAATGGAAACAGTCTCTTGCTTTGGTTTACTGACTTTTGTCCCTGAGAGCTGAACAAAAGATTGTGACCAAGTTTTTGAGAGTGTAATAAATTGATAGGACTGAAACGCACTGCGAACTGCTTTCACGTTTGTCAGATAGTTCATGTAAAAATCCTCACCAGGATGAATCAAAAAATGCATCTATTATCTCCAACACTTGAAATCTTACATGAAGAATATTCGAAGCTGCACAAAGAATAAACTGAAACAACATGCTAAGTGAAATGTGTGATGTCAGCTACAAAGATATTTCAGAGATGACTGTATGAAGAGGTTCTGTTGAAAGTAGGAATTATTCTTGAGTAGCATAAGGCCTTCTCCCTTCTCTTTGCCATCCTCTCCAGCACTCAAAGCCCAGTCATTTTGAAGTTTTCTCTTGAGAGAAGAGTAAGACAAACCACGGCGCCAATAGCCTTGACTTTAACTAAAAGGGACAGAGATGCTTTTAAAGCACCCTTCTACTTGAGGAACAAAAGCAACAAAAAGCAGCGTAACATCTGTGGGGCTTGCAATACTTCCAAGGAGCTGTGAAAAACAAAGCGCTCGATGCCGACAAGAGCACAAAAGGGAACAAAACAGCGCTACCTCCTCACAGATGCCTTATGGATTCAGCACCCAGCTCCTGCTGAGGCAGAAACTCAGCATAACAGACGACTCCTCTCCAGCCCCTGCCATTACTCGAGTACCCGGGCCGCCCGTGGTCTCTGTAATCCAGGCTTGGTGTCTCGGGGAGAACCGGAAGGTGGCCGCGCCGCCGAGCCCTCGG
>NW_009259032.1:2104757-2125817 GCF_000687185.1 Egretta garzetta | reverse complement strand
CTGTGGGGGGGGGTGTAAGCCCCTCTTCCCCCTGCTGCGGGCTCTGCCGGGCTGCTGGAGAGGCTTGTGGGTCTTCCTGCGGGGTAAGCATGGACAGGCCTTCAGAGGAGTTCTCCATGGGCTTGTCCTTCTGCCTTTAACTCGGTGTGACCCGGCCCCTGGGGAAATAGTGTTGGCCTGAAAAATCTCTCGCCTTGTTTCCTCACAGAGGACAGTGCTCGGTGGCCTTCCATGGGGAGAGTGGGCAGGTGGCCCTCGATGCGCCTGTGCTGTGGAGCATCAAGAGCTAAGACTTCTCCAGGCTCTTGCACTCTTGCCATGCCTATACTAATGATACAAGCTGATTAGATTTGAAGCTAAGATTATGTAGTGGCACTTCCTGCATTTCCAGAATTTTATTTTTTTGGAAGTCAGGTAATTAGATAACAGTGCATTGCCTTGTATCATTAATTTCAAGTAGTATTCCAATATGTTTGCTACATACATTAGGCCGCTTTGAACTCTACTGAGCAAAAGTGTCATATTTCTGTTTTACTCTCAAATAACTAGGGCTTAGATACAAAAATTACTTTGCCCTAACATAAACCAAGAATTTCTGAGCTAAGTCACATCAAAGGTCCATCTAGTCCCCTTCCCCTTCCCCTTGTTGCTGTAAAGAGTAAGACTAGGGCAAGGATGCTTCATATGCTCTTAGCCTTGTTGACATCTGTTCAGGAGACTTGCTAGGCTGGAAGTAGCTGTGGGCATTTAGTAACTGTTTGAGTTTTTTGTCTGTCTTCCTTGAATTCATGTGGTCTTTGGCATACTTGCATCTTTCATTAGTGAGTTTCACAGATCTGTTTTGTGAACTTTACCTTGTGAAATATCAATGTTTTGCCTTTTACCTATCCATTGTGAAGCTAAGCAGTCTTGTCTATTTCCCTTCAGTCTGCTGACAAACCTTAGAGCAAGAAGATCCCTCTTCTCATTCTGTATCTAGCATAGCAAATGCAGCTGAAATTAAGACTATGAAATGTCTCAGGGCAGATGTGCACCTCCCTTCACGCTTACCTATATGTAAGACTTCCCTCTTACAGATGAACATGACATTCCTTTTTTCATGGCTGCATCTTAGCCGAACTTCTGCACTTGGTTAATTCCTTCCAAAGTTCAAGTCAAAAAAAGTAAAATAGCTTGTGCTGAGCTGCAGCACTAGAATTATACCTGAGCTGGTGAAGTCTATCTACAGCTGGTTGTATTATAGACATAGCGCACAGCAATAGCAAACATAGGTCTTAAATAACTTTTACTCGCGTTTTGCAATAAGGAGGAGATAATGAACAATCAGAAACCCTTTCCTTTGAAGGTTTGGCAGGTAAACACCACGCTTCAACACTGAATGCAAGTTCTAATTTCCCTCCAGCTTGCAGTTTGCCAGGCTAAATTTTTTGGAGGGTCATATTTTAACATTTAGATCAAATTTTCACTCCCACTAGGTGGCATACATTCTAAATGCAGATTTAGATGCACACCAGTATCCTTTAGGGGAGACTAAGTCATTACAGCCTAAGCCATCATAGACTGTGTCTTTTTATCCCTGCACTTTCCAAATAATTTGTTTCCATGCTGTCTCTTTTTGTTAAAAACAAAAATCAAGACTAGTACTAGGTACAGAAGGACTGCTTTTCAATGAACATAAAAAGCCAGGATGTTATACTATTAGTCAGCCCAACTCATGGGGTATGGGCATCTTACATTATTTGTAACAATCAAAGATTTAGCCAAAGTAATTTCCAGCTCTCAATCTGAAAAATTATGTGTGCCCATTTGGGTAGCTTTCTGTCTGGTTTATTTTACTCTGCCAATTTTGTTACTTATTGAATTTCTGAAAACCTCAGAGTACCCAGTTGTTTCTGTTGTGTATGCAGATGTAAGAAGAAAGTTTGAAGAATGTCTGTTATTTTTCTCTCCTTGCTTAGGCCACGATTCCTTCATAAACTGCAATGCCTGCTTGTTCATTAAGTTTGTATTTGATCAAGGAGTCGGTGTAATAAAAATAAACAGCACAGCATACATTAGTTTTCAAAACCTTTATTGTCTTTACTATGTCTCTTAAATGGTTTTATCTACATATAATGCACTTATCCCACTGCTGTATTTTATACCCTGCCACTTCACTCCTCTGCAGTTGGAAGCCCTTGCAACTGTACTGTTTCAGTGAACTAAAATTTCAAGCAGCTTTCTGCATGTCTGTAAAGACTATAAATTAAAAATGGGCACTTTTTGTCTAGACACCATGAAGTTTGCATTAGAGATGATTACCCAAACACCATAGTTCAGGCATAGTGTTTACCAAAAGGCAAAGAGAGAAGGCACATAGGTAACAGCAGAGGAATGTAAAAATGTGATTGATGTGCTGCAGTAGAGAAGAAGGATACTGCCTCCTTGGGGCAGACTACTAGTGGTGAAGGAAACATTTTGGATTTGGTACATGATAATAAAGTTACAAGTGCTGAATTGTATTTGTTTCAGGTATGGATTCTGGTCTCGTGTGTCAGCATAAACCAAGAGTGGCATTATGGATTATTGTGGACTCGCACTGCTGTAATACCAAGTAAGTGAAAGAAGAGCTACCTCTGCTGACAGTTGATTTTCCAAAGAGAATCCCTAACTGTGCAGGCACCTTTATACTCTGTGTTGTGTAGAACGCAGCGAGGATGCAGCCAGGTCAGGTGCAGAGGGGGCAGAAGGAGGATATGCCTGAGGGTACTGAAACATCGCTGATCTTGGTGGCAACTGGAGTAACATTAGTACTTGTAGTCTGATACAGCTCAGGCTTTAAACTGTTAACCGTTAACAGTTAATTTGATCAAGTAATCCTTATGGACCTTCTCTCCACTGTAGAGAATCTTAATGTCTTTTGCATTTTACTTTACTAATAGCCAGATTGCAAAGCTCTTGCAAGTGTGAGCCAGTACCCCTGTGAATAGTAGCATCAACTTCAATAAGATTGCAAGGATTGTTTATAAATGATAAGGAAGGACTCCCAGTCTACTTCTTTCACCTTCTTCCCCTCTCCAATTTGGGATGAAATTGAAGGGGAACTTGCTTGATAACCAGCTAGAAACTACTGTACATGAATAATTGTAATTCAGACAGGATTTATAGCTTTCCCAGAGCATTACCATCAGCTTGACAGCTTGGAAACTTAAATTAAGATAAATATACTGTCATTAATTTCAATACTTATTAGATGGAGGTTAGGGAATTAAAATTCCTTCTCATTCTTCTGCAAAAGGAAATTTTTACAACTGCAAGGAATATTTTAAATAGCAGCTTTTTATTGGATTCCTCATGAGACGAAAGAAGCTTATGCTGGGAGAGTACAGAGCACATGGTCTTTGAAAATGTAGGTATTTTAGGTCTGCACTGATAATTATTTGATATCCCTTTTAAGACTCTTGTCTGTATGTTTTCTCCTCTGCTCCTTTTTGCGCTCCTCAATGGCTACTTTTTCTCTTTGGCTGGGAATATTGTAAGGGAAAATTTTAGTTCATTACTTGGAACGTCCAGAAACTTACTCTGTTCTGACTTCTGCTGAAATCTGTGGGACTAACCTGCAGGGTGTTTTAAGCACAATGTTCATGGAGAAGTTCTGTTTACTCAGTTTATTCTTTTGCTCAGTGATTTAACTTGGCTTCTCCCATTGCTTTCCCCTCATTGTTCT
This sequence comes from Egretta garzetta, assembly GCF_000687185.1. Lineage (NCBI taxonomy): Eukaryota > Metazoa > Chordata > Aves > Pelecaniformes > Ardeidae > Egretta > Egretta garzetta. Next base: position 2,122,111 of record NW_009259032.1, on the reverse strand, counting down.
TATCTTCTGAGATACTGCTTTGGCTGGATTTAGATGGAAAGATTAGAACAAGTAAAATTTGCTGTCATTCTTTCCTTCTGCTATGAAGAAAGAGCCCCATGCAAATCCCTTAACTGCAGCCACTGCCTACATTTGAGTGATGCTTATGAATTCCATAAAAAGAATATTGCATTACAGTTTCAATCTCTAGTTTCCAAGTGCAGACATTGGTATTACCAGAGCTAGCTCAAAGCTATCAATCATTAGAAAGCTTATTGACTGTTCAGAATAGTTCTATCAATATCTCATTTGCTGTCTGATCTAATGCACAGGCTGTGTAATGCCAATGCAATGACTCCATCTTTCAAATGATAAGACATAATTTCCTACAAGCGTTTGTAAAAGGCCTACATTTTTATGTTTGGCCCATTGAGTTAGATGGATGTGTTTGGCCTATTTTGCTGCTAGGCTGATAGCTGTAAAGAAAAATTGCTCTTACAACATATGTTTCAAGTACATGTAATAAGAGTATTGAAGCAAATACTTGCTTTGATGAAATACTTCTCAAAGTTAGGCTTTTGGAATGGTTTCATGAAGTCTAGGTTAAATGGCAAGCATTGTCTTTATTGGATGGAGTCCAAAACAGTATCTAACAAAACCTGATCTAGCCGAGTGATGTATAATAAAGATAACCCGAGGCAGTGGTGACAAAACCCAGCTCCAGATCCTGCTCCAGCTTTGTACCCTTCTTTGTATGTGCTGACTTGTCACAGCATAATGATGTATAGCAGTTTGTGTGCAGGCAGCTTTACCCTTTCTGGAGCTCTGGAAAGCTTTTGCAATCACTGAGGGTTAGACTGTGATTTGGGTATCAAGTTTGAGCAAATCCAAATGCTTCCCAGTCCTGTCAAGAAGACTTCCCAGACTGGATATCCAGGAGTCGAGGACAGTGCACATATGCTGATGCTCTGGAGTAGACAAAGCAGAAGATGGACAGAGATGTATTTCTATTCTCTGCAATTCAGTGGCCAGCACAGCTGAGCTAATGTTTAGGGGCAGGAGGGGTTAATGATTTGCTGCTGGTATAGGCCAGCAGCTAATTACTTTCTGTCTCCAACAACAGGGAAGCAGGATGGAATTGCCTCTGTCTAATTTGCAGTCATTCCTGTGGAATGCTCCAGTGCAGAAACATGCTGCTCCAGGCTGTGTCTTAGTGACATTGTCTAGCCCTCAGTAAGTATGCAAACACTTGGAATGCTAACTTTTCAATACATCCTGGCATCTGAAAAAGGAGAAGATGATCAGGGTCACGAGGAGGCAGGTTTTCATAGAAGTGTACAAACATTCAATACAATTTTCTAGAGATACCCAAACCCAAGGGCTGTGTGCCTTTGCATAACATTGTAAACCAATTAACTTCTCCTAAGTGCAAGTGTGAAGTTGAAACCAAAGATTTGTTTAAAAAAGTTTAAAAATACTGACACATTTCTACAATGACAAAAACATTTTTAAGAAAAAACCAAGTTTGAACCCATTTGTTTTGAATGATAATGAGCCCTTTTTGGGGGGGTGGAAGGGAAGAAAGAAAAAACAGCTCAGTTTGGGAGGGTGGGTCTTTAACTCTTGGTGACCTACCTTAGGGACTTTTAGTAAAATATTGGTTGCTGTGTAAAAAATTTCCTGTGTTTCTAAGATGTACTTTTTCTACTACTGGTGGAGTCAGTCTCTCAAATGAATAACTTTTTGTTCCTACAGTGTGTGTGTGTTATAAAAAACCCAGAATGTCAGCGGGTTTTGTTGGGGTTTCTTTTGTGTTTCTCTTCCCCTTCCTTCTCCGGGAAAATTTCACCCCACTTGCAACTTGGAATAACATGGTTTTCTGCTGCCACTGAGAATTGGGAATGCTAAAACTTAGTTCAGAACTGGAATATGCTGTTCTTCAGATATTATCAATAGAATTGAGATTGTGGATCTGAGGATTAAATCACTGAAGTGAGTGCAAAACAACCTGTATGCAGTCATGGGGTGGAAATCTGTGCTTTTGATCAGAAGCATGCAGGAATGTCAACCAGCAAATGGATATTATTAAGAACCACAGACAACTAAGTGCAGAATGTCCTCAGGAGACCAAAATACACAGATGTGAGAAACTAACAAGTATCTCTGATGTTGCTTCATAGAGAGAATACTTAGGACTAACTCTTGAGAATTATTATAATAATAACTGCATTAGAGATGTAGAAGATTTAGAAGTAGTCATGGTAAATGTGAATAAATAGAAGTGAGTGTTTGAGGTGGTAAAAAGGTGAATATTATCACTTATTTATACAAAATAATGACTATGTAATGTTTTTGTGAGTTTCCTCAGGCTGATAGCACAGAGTAAAACTGGCTCAGTTAAGCTACTGTTTATTGTAGATAACGAAGAGTAAAATACAAGTTATGTACTTATGTACATGTGTGTATACGTTTTGGTAAGCAGGTGTGCACCTGAGAGCTGCCATGGTTAGGCTGTTTCCTAGAATCTACAAGCAAACTCTTCGTCTGTTGCATTGTGTGCTGTGTACAGAGCATCACAAGACTCTGCTTCTTCCAAAAGGCTTGGTCTGGCAGAGCAGAGGAATTACGGATATAAAAACTGAATTAATGTGACTTTTCTAGCACAATTTGAGATTTGGTTTCATACTACTTTTGTTTCTTGACTACTTAATGGTGCTAAGAGCATCAATGTGACACAGTATGTATGCATCGCTGAGCATTAATGTGGCTATTTTATGCAGGAGAAAATACAGAGTTGATCATAGTTCTCGGAGACTTTCATTGTAAAATATTTTTTAGCTGGTGCATTGTCTTTTACTGTAAAAGAAAACATGATACCATTATTAAGAGTGCAAATTTGGGTACTGAGAATGTAGACAATGCCCCACTTTGGACTTCCAGTATGTAAATAATAGAGAATAATGACATAACCTTTTACAGAAATACCTGCAATTTCAAGCAATATAATTCATTTATTTATGGGTATGCGTATTTGTTTCTGTTCATGAATATAGTTTGCTTGTGTGAATGAATCACTGGACACAGCATGAAAAAGCTAGTCAAAAGTCTGTGGTACATCAGTTATGCAGAATCTGCATTTTATTAGAAAGGACTGTGTAGTTGTGTTAAGATGTTTGGATTGTGAAACATTACCAAGAGCTATATCTCTCATAAGTTGAGGCAAGTTGTCTATGGGAAATGTTAAGGTGCAACATTATACTACATATGCTACATATGTTTTCTGTATATTCTGTTTCCATCCCTGAATCTATAAACATTATTGATGACAATGTGAATGTTCTTTGAAAAAACACCATACAATTTTTATATTAGATAGAGAAGAGCACTATCAATTTGAGTGGGGAATATGTATCGGGAACTCCTAAAAGAAAATATCTTTTGTCTTCATACAAGTGTAGTCAGTTATAAAACTGTGAAGAGATTATGAAAGTGTTATCACTCTAGTGCTTTTATGGTTGAGAAGGTCTTTTTGATAAAACTGTGATGGAGATGTATAGGAAAGACCATTCTGTACTTGTCTATTGCATGGTGGAGGAGAGATAATATGTGTCATTTTCCTTTTCCTCCTGCATGGAAAAATAGATATAGACCTAAGTACTCCCAGGGGCATGTGAGGAGATGCTGTTTTGAATGTAGGCCAGAAGAGACAAGAAAAGCTGGGCTGCTGAGTCTAAAGAAGCCAGTAGTCAGTTCTGAACTGGAGGATGTCTCGTTAAGGTAGGCAAAGCAAGCGCACTATAGGTGTTAACTAGCTCTTCTTTACTTTATTGCATTTAATATAAACTATTGTTGCCTTTAAGCCAAGAAATGCACATTACTCTCTTTCATAGCATTGTACAAGAAACTCTGGAAACACACATAACTGTTCTCCTCGTTTGATGAATTGATGGCAATGTAGGTGAGCTGTTGGTACTCTCTATACAGAAACATGTCAAAATAAACACAATAGCTGACTTTGCGAAGAGAGCCAAGATACAACATCCAAACCTCCTTTTACAGAACGCAGTGATTCTTCAAGGTTTTGTCTTGCAAAGTCAGCTTCTGTAAGCCCTGTAAACTTACCATGCCAACTGAAGTCAAGAGGTGCTGAAAGAATGTAGAAGTATTGCAAATCAATGTAGAAGCATTGCTCAATCACTTGGTAGTCTGTGGGGTTGAACTGAGTAGCTATGGGAGATGTGACAGAGTTGTGGGACAGAGCTATGTCCTGCAAACATACTTCTTCTGTTGTTAAATGCAGCAAGACCTTTCAGTGGGAATAAAATCTAAGTACCAAAATGTAATGTCAGGTCTAGTGGGAGATTTGTGATTGTTATGAAGAGCAGTAAGCCCCCAGAACCCGTTGTTCTTTTGTGTGTATGTGTGTGTCTCTTCTTGACTTTTGTGGTTTTGCTTTGTTGTTTTGTTTGGGTTTTTTTACCATACACATAAATATAGTTCCTTTTTATCTATTTTTCTTCAGGAGTTTAATGTTAAGAACTTAGTGTTTTTATAGAGGTTTGGTTCTGCCACAAAGGAAGAAGAACATTTTCAAAAGATTTGGTGTGATGCCATGGCATGGACTTGCAGCTTTGGAAATATCCTGGCCTACTGAATTATCAGTGAGTTAATGAAAGGAGGAGGAGGGTGGGAGTAGTGTCTTTTGTAGTCCTGCAGCATTTTGGAAAGGTTTAACCCTAACAGATGAAGTGAAGATGATAAATCGCACTGTCAGTTTTGACCAGTCAAGCAATGAAATGGCAATAAGGGGACACTGCTTTCTACCATGGTGGGGTTTTTGTTTTGTTTTGTTTTGTTTTTTTTAAAGTCCTTTGTGGCAAAATTTTGCAAGCAACTGTTACTTTCATTAAGGGACTCTGCCAGTTACCTCATTTTCTATGGGATGCTTTCCATCCTGTAGAAAAAAGTTTCTTCGGAATGTGTACAAGGTATACATTCTCTGAAGTAACAACTGCTGTGTGAAAGGACCATAGGTTTAGCAGGGAATGAGAACTGATACAGGTGTTTTGTCTTAACTCTTCATTTTGTAGTTTTGAGAGGACATGACACGGCTGGAATTATTAGATCCATAAACTGTGGTGGGGATTAATTACCTGTGCAGTAAGGGAAGCAGGTGCTGTAGAGCTGTTTTCTTAAAACTCTACAGTTTAGTCGGAAGGTTGTATCCTTGGGGGAGCTTACAAGTACACACATGATTTCTAGAATTGCAGGAGCTTTCATTTAGCTCTAAATGACTTATTCACAGAGGTGTTAATTTGAAAGATGAAAAAAAAGAAAAAAAGACTCCAGAAATCTGACAATATATAAACACAATATTTTACATTATTTCTAGTTAATATCTAATGAGACAACACATCCTTCCTGGAATTCCTGCTTCTAACTCCAATTATTGTTAATGAGGATTTTATGCCCTCTGCATTAAAAGAATATGATAAGGATACACTCATGCAACAACTTGTGGCTATATATTCATGTTTAAGACCTCAAGGGGAGATGAAGATAGTGTGTGTGCCTGTATGTCTGTAATTAGTATTGTCATCCATTATAAATAACTTGCTGTAAACTTTGAATCTGGATTCATCTAGGGACTCAGAGCATTCAGCATCCCAGGCTCTTTGGACTGTACTGGTTGGTAGATAAGATCTCTGAGAGTTGTGCTCCATTTTTATTACAAATTTTTGCTATAACAGCAGCTATGTTATTTCAGAGAAATTAAAAAGACATCTGCTACAGAAGCCCATCAGTGTAGCCCATCTGACTGTATATTGTACCCGTATATGTTATGTATATTTTACAGCTTCAGGTTAATGGAAACTCCTAACTGCTGATATAGGGAAATGTCATTTATGCTCACAGTGAAATATAGACAAATCCATACCACGTTACTGAAAATCACGTGTGGTTGTCCAAGTCTGACCAAATAGAAAAATAATTCTTGCCTGATCAGCTGTTAATCTAATGGAAAGGTGTTGGGACTTTTTGGTTTTCATTTGAATTTTTGAAGTACATTATAGGGTGAGATAAAGGAGGATACAAGAAATGTTAGATTCTTTAATTAGGATGGAATTAAAATGAGAGCTTATTTTGGACTGTAAAACCCTTGGCATCCCTTGAGTTGATGCTCTGCACCAGTGATTGGTTGTATCCAGCTGGCACCTATAATTACTGCATTTCTACCTAACTATGTCCACACACTTATTTAGCAAGAGCAGTCTCTAGGGATGACCTTGAGCTGTCAGTGAAGATGTTTCCTTTGTTCTTATATTGTTAACTTTCTACAGGGGAAAAACACCCTCTGACGCCTGATGGTACAATAGCTTGAGCCAAGTGCAAGTGAAATCCAGGCAATACGGCCATGTACACATTCAACTGCTTAAGTTTTTAAAAAAATTAAAGAAATCTTTTTTGTTTAAACTGCAAACACCAGATCTTCAAAACATGTGCTGCACACTGTGCGTTAACCTCTGACATACTGTACAATTGCAAATGTGGAACAATCTGTGTAGTCTGAAATATTTTACTGGAAGTTGCTAAGTCTTTTTTGCCTTTATATCATTTGCTGATATCCATAGTCAAGCAGTTCTCTTTATATTCTTGAAAAATGCCAGTCATTTTCAGCACAGTGAATAATCTACATGTTGAATTATTTACATTAATTTGCAATGTGATCTACAAAAATAAAGCATTTCAAATTTTGTATGCATGCCAGATTCTCATAAAAGAAATAAATAGGATTTTTTTTCACTCCTCCTTCAAATTAGTTATCTTTGGCATATGGTGAAAATATAAACACACGTGTTCAGACAGGATCCAAGTGGGTATCATGTGTGTTTATACCGGCATTCACATTCAGTAACACTGAAACATTGACTTTTCTGCAAAGACAGCAGGCAAAGGATGATTTCTTTTCACTTGGGGTCTGGCATGACCTCCGGAAGTGCAGTTCCCACTCTGAATATCTGATAGCTAAGTGTCAGTTTATTTATACCTGGAAAATGAAATTGGGAGCTAGTCATGTAAGTCAGAAAATGTGTTTCTCAGTCCTTCATCTAGGTACATTAGTTCTTGTAAATCTCTGTGAGTGTCCAGAAGTTCTCTCTGTGATTGTCTTAGACCTGCTTAATCTCTTCAGCACTGAGGAGCTCAGTGCCAGCCCATCTTGTGGTGAAACAGTTCATGTCTGCAGTCAAATCCTTCTACTCTCTTTATTGTCTGAGGAGCCTGGTCTCATGGATATGCTGTGAGCAAGATGAACAGGCAGCCACGGGATCAATGTTCTGCCCTATACAAAACACAGAAACAGCCAGATAGCTTTTACATAGGGTAGCCAACCTTAAAAGCTTTTGCCTTGAATGTGGGGAAACCCAGTTCACCTTGCTATAGGGTTTTGAAACATGCTTTTTCTCATGAAAGGGAGTCAATCATTAGATCTCTGGGTTGGAGTAAGAGGGGAGGGTTAAGTTTCGGAGACAGTCTTCTGTCTTTCTACGGAGTCTTTTTCTGAACAATAGAGCAGCTTTAACAGTGCATTAGTTCACACTGAGGGGAGAGTATGTTTTGTCAGCCTAATATTTAGGATACTAATCTGTGGGGAATTCAGTCCTTGCTCTGAGAACTGTGTCTGTGTCTTACACTGAATGGTCATAGGCCAGAATTCAGAAATGGTCCTTCAAACGGGGACTGGAACCCATCTTTATGTTACAAGCCTTTCTCATCACCTGCTTTTTTTTTTTTTTTTTAATGCAAATAAGGCTTGAGGTTTTAGGATGTTTTAGTGCACTGTCTTGTTCCACAGATAGCTCTTTTCATGTGACTGTGGTATGTTGAGGTTGAGTACAAGCATTTTCCAGGCTAAGCATAAGTGAGAGAATACAATATCAAAGTGTCCTGTTGTCAGGTTATTCTTTGGGAAACTTGGTTGTATTTGAAGCTTTTCCCAAAAATTGGATTAGATGTTGAAAAGAGATTTTTGCCTTTTGGGACAGCTTGAAAGAATTTGTATTTATTAAAATTTGGGAAGGGTGGGAAGATAATGTAGTGAGAGAGAGCATTAGTGTATTGCAAGGAAGGAAGGAGGGCTGGCTACTAGGAAACCTGGTAAAGCATGGCCTTCCGGAAAAGTATGGCGAATTTGAGTGGTGCTACCAAGACACTGTTCCCTTGCATGTCATGAAGACTGGTGTCACATTTTAGTGAGTAGTAAGCTGCAGGAAAGCAGAATTTAGTGCACACTGTTACTTGCTTGACGGGAATGCCCCCAGCACGAGGAGATTGTCTGTGTGTTTTGCAGTGGGTCTGGCTATTGTCAGGGAGCTTGGCCCAGAGACTAAGAGGCAGTGTGAAATGACAAATATGTTTTTCAAGAAAGATGTACACAAACAGAATTTTCTGTAAAAGCCAAAGCTATTGTCTTACAGTGCCTTAAACTTTACAGTTAATGACAGTTAAAGGAAATTATGAGATAAGAAGCTCTATTCGCCTTTTCAAATTCTGTGATCTTACTATCACGCATACTTAATTGGATTGTATAGTACCTTTTCAATACCTTTTTTTTTTTTACTTGAAATGTAGAAATGGCCAAAGCAAGTCTGCGTATTCTGGAATTCTGATTCCAAGTGCTCAGCACCTGATGCTTCAAGGGTAAGTGAAGGAAGCACCATAAAGGGTAATTCTGGAGCAGTTTGCCCACTGGGAAAGATTTTTTCTAATGCCCACCAGCAAGAAGTTGACTTATTCACTGAAGCATCAAGGTTTATATCTCATGTGTTTTTTTTAATCTCATCTAATGTAGCTGTGGATGTTCTCATTATGCATATAAATGTCTAAATCCTTTTTGAATCTTGCTAAGCTCTTGGTCTTAATAATACCTTCAGGAAAACCACTACCAGTTAATTATGTGCTGTGTAGAAATATTTTCCCCCTTTTCTTTTCTAATTGTTTTTGTTCAACATCAGTGTCTATCCATTTGTTTTAGTATTATAAATTGTGGTAAATAGTACTATCCAATTTGTATTTTCTTTCACTATTATTGTATTTTGTATCTCTGTAGGTTCTGCTTATACCCCTCTCATTTCTGAACCACGTGGTCTAAAACTTCAAACTCTTCCTCCAGATTCTAAGTCTTTCCTTTCCAAATTCAAATATCTTCCCTTAACACTTTATACCTTAGTCATGAACTGGACTGAGAATTAGCTGCAACTCACTGATCATTCTGTTTGCTCCCAATAATGAAGTTCAGCAGTGAAATTAAATCTTGTGGTCCACTGGCATTCAAAATAGAGCTGATCTGGACACCTTCCATTACAGGTGTCTGATCTCTGATATGGTTTTTGGTTGAGTTTTTTTCAGTGTGTTACCATTCTGGACCTGTCTTATTTGAATATGTTGGAACTTTCATGTGGTTGACTTACATTAGTTTTCTGCTCCTTCCTGTTTTCTTCTTTCCCTCTGGTTAGTATTATTCTTAAATCCTGTTATTCCTGTTTCAGCATTGTGTCTTTTCCCTTCAATCCAGAGGAGAAGGCATGTTTTTATAGGTGCAAATGTTGCTACCTTTTTATGGGTATTAGTAGCACTTGCTATCACAGAGTGCTTCGAGTGCTCTATAAATATTATCCAGTTCCAACAGCAGGTAACATTCTGCTGACGATTGGTAAAATGCTTTGACTAGAAAACTGAAACAAAGGTCAGAAGAGAACCTTACAACCACAGGATAACTAATACAGTTGAGCTTTGGGATTAAATTCAAGAGGACACTTAATTTGCTCCTTGTTTCTTTAGAAGACTGACTCTGTGAACCATGGTGAACATTTGGAGGCCTCACATAATCACCCCTGATGTTTTTGAGGACTAAAGTAGAGATTAAGCATTTCCCAGAAGAGCCAGACCATATGGTTACACTGACCTACTGTGAACATGCTGTGCAATCCCATAGTTCTTGGAGCATCTGAGAGCAGAACTGGTACTTTTATTTGCATCATCTTCTTTGTCAGCAGTCCTCCTTTCCTAGCGATTATGCCTTTTAAAGAATTTGGGTTGCTGTTGACTCCTGCCGAGGGAGTAAGAAGGTATGGAGGTGATGCTGATCACCTGAATGTCACTTGAGGAACTGCCAGCTCCTGCTCTGTACGCAGCATGAGATGTTGTTGATGTTCCCAGAGGTGGAGGCTCATTCTGCAGAGTCGGCAATCTTTTCTTCTGGTTCATGTGTGTTCACTTTAGCCCGTAGCTGGCTGAATTGAATGTGGGACTTTGAGGATTGCCTTGTGGTATTTTTGTAATTAATTGTTTCAAATATAGATAGAACTTTATGTGGACAAGAATATATAGGCAGCAATCAGCAGATTTAATATCTGTAGTTGACTGAGGCCCAAATAACCATGGTGGCTGGAAAATGTTCCCCACTTGCTAAGTTTATCCCCTCTCCGTAGAGCTTGCCATTCCTGTGGTCTGCCTATGAAGATTTTGTAGTTTTCCTTAACCTGCTTCAGGCCGGACCAGCTGGGTTTGTTTATATGGCTTGAAATAAATAAGGAGCTATCACTTGAGCCTTTTTGCCAGTAGGAACAAAACCCTCCAGCTGGTGAATGGAGAAGTTAAGGATACCCAATGTCTGTCCAAGGCTTCGTTGTCTGAGCCAGCAAAGCTGTTGTGCAGCTTAGCTTTCAGAGAAACTACTGGAGCTAAAACTTGCCTTTGCCTTAGTACTTAGCTTGATTTGGTAATAGAAAAGATAATTTTAGTGGTCTCTTCTCACTTGTTTTTCCAAGTTCATGTGTGAAACAACGCCTGCAGGCATTGGGTGAGAGCATGAGCCACTGCACACTGTGGCTGAAAACAGATCAGTATTTTTACCAGCGTACTTGTATGTGCCCCTTCATACTTGGTCCTTGCATACATACACTGCACTTAGTAATAGCTGTAAAATACTTGATTTGACCTGAGGTTATTAAGTTTCTTGAGCAAAAAGTTAAGTATTGTACCTATGTACTTCATTAAGCATACTGGCATCTTTTACCTTCTTCACAATGTTATGGATTATTCCAAGAATTACCTTCTGTGAAGGACTTGCTTGTTCTTTGTTGCAGAATCTGCTGGAATAATTCAGGCTGAAAATTCTGTATTATTCCTAGAGTAGTCCATGAACACGCTCATGTCCTAGATTTTAAGACCAAGGTGTAAATAACACATTACACTGTTGGGCCAGCAAGTCTCTTCAGTTTGTGAAATACTAAAATTTTGCTCTAAGCTGTTCCTGAATTCTCTGTAAAAATTGGGCAAGTCCAAGCTAAAAGGATCCCGTATCATTTGGCCGAATCAGGCTACTTTAATAAAAGAAGTCCTTTTGCTGAGCCAGTGTTACGAGTTACAGATGACTTCGTGCAAAACAAAGACTGCCTGTGGTTCAGTAATTATGTTTCTTTTAGCAACAGTGTATGCCTTGGTCCTTTATCCTCATTTTACTGCTATTCGCTTTCTTCTGGCAAGCTTTCTGTTTATTCAGTAGTCCAGCTCATTGCTGCATCCATTTACTTTTTTTCCCTCTGCACTGTAGTTTAATTAGAAACAAGTCTTTGTGTTAACTGCTGATAGAAAAAAAAGTACAAGGGAGAAGGTTTGTAGGACGTTGGCTGTGTTGTTTATGTAATTTTTCAAGATTTTTCAGTAAGTGGTGATACGTCAGTCATCAATCCAAATCCGTGTCCAGAGAGACACTTTAAAACTTTAGTAACGGAGCTTGAAATACCCACCTGTCCTCCATTCTACCCTGAAATTACAGATTGAGGGAAAGATGGACTGTTATAATTATTCACATTTCAAAACACTGTCTGCCAATAAATGTCTCATTGTTGATGTTTGCTGGTGCTTTGTACTGGGTGTTCTCGTCAATTTGATAAGGCAGAGTTCAGCACCCACAGCAAAATGTAACAACCAAAAGCTGTTGTCTATGGAGGAACAAACAGTGTGATTTAAGAAAAATAAATATAAAAATCAGTTTTCTCTAGACCTAAAGAAAATAGGTTACACTTGTGTTCCGTAAAGGTACATGATATTTTTGTTGTTCCAGAACTCATGCATTAACATTTGCTTCTCAGAAGCATGTGGATCTTTTTTTATTATATTTGTTGAAATTCTGATTATACCATAAGTGGTGGTTATGAATGAAGCAGCAACAATTTTTATTTATTGCTATCCTGTACTCCAGTGATGAAGATATAAGACCTAGACTGAAAGAAAGTTAAATGATAGTCTAGATCAAGTTGTGGCTAACTATAAGTTAGTTTATAATTTGAGAATATTAAGCTTTCTGGTGCAGGCATAAGAATTAAATTAGATTTACTAATAACATATGATGTTAAGTAAATGTATGTTTCTTTCATCTTCAAAGCATGTAAACTATTTCAGGTGATACGCTTCTGGTGATGCGGCCAAAGATTTTTTTCTGTATTATAAGTGGGTATGAAGGTGCCTATACAAAGGCCAAAGCTACAAAGTGAGGAAATTTCCGATCCAGGCTAAGAACTGTGAAGTCCAACATCACATAGTTGTCCTTAATACTAGTTCAAGAGTCTGAATTCATGAAGGCACTGAAATATGTCTGAGTGTATGAACAGTCTCTTCGACTTTGGCACTGTTCATGGTGTTGAGTTTAAAATAGTGTTTGTGCTCAAGTGCTCTCCTAGATTAAAGCTAGAAAGACATCATTCAGTGTATTTCATATTTCAGCATGGAGTGACAGCCTTTGTTAATACAGTAGCATTTTAGTTAGCGTCTCAGCTTTTCACCATATGAGGAAGCTTTGAGCACCAAAATGAGCTGCTTTTTTTTCCTTTCGTAGGTAGAAACTTTCATAGGTAGATAAAGATATAAGGAGCAGAAATTGTCTTTTTGGAGTGATGCGTTTATACTTCTTAGGTTTTTAATGGGAATACTCAGGGGCAAAAACTATGTGTACTTTATAAGTGAACTTGAGAGATAACATGGCTTTGATTTCCAGCAAAACAGCCATGCTGAGTTTCTAGCCGTAGCATTTTTCTACATCTGCTGCTCTTCCCAGAGATGGCTCCCAGCCGAACCTCTCTGCATACTAGAGCCCACCTCCTGCCTAACATGCCATAGGTCACACTTACATTTTCTCATCTCTGTTCATCCTTTCCCCTATGCTCACAGCAGGCCCTCTGTTTAAGTGAGAAAAATATTGTTGTCTGCAATTGTTTGCAAGTGAAAAATTCCCTTGATTCTTTTTTTGTGATTTCAGTTTTGATAATGTGGATGTCGTTGCTAAGATGTGTGTTAAAGCAGAGATGTGGATAAAAAGTTACCCTTGTAGGTCTGCAATTTTCAAAAAAGCTATTGGAAGGCAGGCTATTAAATTCCCCTGGGAATCAATTAAAGGTGTTTCCTGAAAATTCCAGCCTTGATTATCAATGTTCTGAGAAAGTGTATTTTCCATAGTTTTTTACATGTTTGAGAATAGCCAATGTCTTACTTATCATACTGACCCACCAGACAGGTGTCAATCAAACATTCGCATAAGCACAGATCACTCAAGGTTGCTTGGTGCTTTAAAGGGAAGGCATTTTTAGCTTTTGCCTTTGAAAGAGCAGGTCAAGCACTCTATCCAGCATTAATGATTTTTCTCAATTCATCACTTGATTGACTCAGTAACTTGACCATTATTAACCCAGACCGTTAAATGCTTTTAACCCTTTTCCATGGAAAGAAGGGACCTCTCAAGTATGAGCAACTTCAATGAATGTATTAATTTCATGCAGTTGCCATTTGCCCTACAGTGTTGGATTGCTTCAGTGATACTTTTTATAAAGACAATTCAAAAAGCAAAAGAAACTTTTTTTTTAAAAAAAATTTGTTTTGCTGCACGGAAGATTTTTGTTAAGACGTGAAGTATTATGTGTTGGAGGTGTCAGTAGAAACTGTCATAGTAGAAGCTGTTATGTTCCATACAGGTGTGAAAGGTGCATGCATTTAAGGTAGGTAATAAAACATCAAGGGGTGGGGAGAACTAGTATACTGCAGAAAAAACAAATGGCAGTGAAGATGAGTTCTGTTCTGCTGAGTAATTACAGGAATACAAGGAAGCCTGTATACAAACAGATAGCGTTTGTCTAAGTACATAGCACTGACATTTATCCATATATTCTTGCTATGAACAGAAGTGAGGGCTGTTTCATAAGTTAGTACAAATAATAAGTTAACTTCTGCTCTTCCGACTGTGTTAAAATTAACTGTACGAGGTGTAAAGCACTAGTGTAGTAATGACTGTGAAGTGATTAAGTACCAACAGACAAGATTAACCAGTTGGGCTTCTTCCTGTCTCCTTGGGAATGGCCACTGTTGTAGAAAGGGCACTGACTTCTTCAAACTTGAAGAAGACCTTTGAGATAGTTGTTCCTCAAACTGTGGGTGCATTATGTGGTTTTGGAAGGAAGCCAGTCATCCTGTTTGGTTAGGGTTTTGTTACTGCTATGGAATGCTGTTGGGGAAAGTTTTTTCCAAGGCAGGACAAGTTTTGGCATTTGTTATCAAAGAACAGCGAAGAGAGCAGAATTCAACACAAACTTTCTGTGCTGTGTTTTTACCAGTCAGTCAGACCTTCATCTGATGTGAAATGGGTCATACTCCATTCAAAACAGTGGATGCTTGCTAAATGATACCAAAATAGTTCCTGTTCTAAGATAGTACTGCCTATCACTAACCACTCAGTTGTATTTCTTTTTGCCAGACCTGTCCCCACCCATTCCTCTTCCATGCCATTAGCTGTTTACTGCAATAGTATATCAGAATTTGGATCTCCTTGACCAGAATTTTACCAGGTACCACCTTCTCCTGCCTGCTTTCAGGGAGGGGACAGACAAGGAAGTAACAGATTTCTTTTTTTTTTTTTTTTTACTGTTTCTTTTCATTCAAAGTAATCATACTCTGCATGATCATCTGACTACAGATCTTGATTAACTTCTTTGTGGTAACAACAATATGATTATAACTAACTGCTTGTGGCCAACAAATGAATGAAAAGCCACATTATGGATAATCTGTTTCTTTATAAAAACTTAATAATGGCCCAAAAGAAGATTAGATAATGACACAGAGAATTTTTATCATGCAAAATGAAATCAGTGTTGTCAGAAACGTGGGTGTTTAATAACACTAGAAGAATCTCCATTAAAGGCAACGATTTGTGTGTGATAAAATCTTTTCAACTTTTACTGTATTTAATGTACGCTTGGCATAAAGGAGCTTGATGCTTTTAATAGTTTTTATATAGCTAGCAAAATGGATTTTTTGGGATGTCTTTTGCTCATAGTTTTTAATGATTTTGCTAGCCTATCACAAACTAATTTGTAGATTTGGCACGCTGAGGTATGAAGACAGCTTGATTCATGACTGAAATGGTAATTTTTACCTTGCTGGTGAAAATTTAAAACCCTGTGTAAAATTAGTTGGTGCTTTATAGACTTATTTGAAAGAAATTTTTTTGACATATTAAAAATCAGAGCACTACTACCATCGATTTATAAATGTGTATTTTCTTTATAAAAATGGTGCAGAAAAAAGCACTGCAGATGAGGGCTGACTAAGGAATTTTGCAATGGTGTTAAATCATGGTCTTACTTCAGTGTGATCAGAGAGGAGTATTGGCATATCTGCTAAAACACAACCCTTACTATGCTCTCAGAGTTCATCAGATACTCTTTTCTGTGCTTGACTGCTTTTGCGGAATCTCTTCCCATTTTGCTTGCTCGTGGTAGAATACGTAAGGTAGCTTCTATGCTTGAGCAACAAGAACTAAGTAAAACTGCCAGGTCCATATGTTGCTGAAATGGAGTTTAAGTTATTTATCACTTGGAGCTACAAAGAAAGCAGATGCAGTGGAAAAATATTATCAACAGGTTTTATGGTTTGGGGGGGGTTGGGGGTTTTATTGTTTTTGTTTTTGTTTTTTTTTAATTTGGTGATTATGTTGGTATTAATAGTTACATACATTACAGAGAGGCATGGATAATTATTTTGAATTCAGAGGTCCTGTTGTAAAATTGTGGCAATAAGAGCCAACAAATTTGATTGGAGACTCCTTATTCCTGACTGACAGAATTCTGAACCGTAAGCATTCAGAATACCCCAATAACTCTTCTTATCCAAATGCAAGATTTGTTCATTTTGCATGTGATCTGACGATAGATACTTAAAACTCATTGAGAAAATACTGCAGTTCCTTTTAACTACTTTGGTAATCCTACCTACTTGGTAGAAAATCATACACAGACTCGGATCTCAGGATTTCTTTACTCTTTTATATTATATTAGTTTTACTAGGATGCATTCATATGGCTCCAACAAGATACGTTTTTCATGAGTCTTAATAGGAGATGTAGCAGATAACTGTCTTTGCTTCACACAGGATGAAGTTTGCTGGATAATGTATTTTAAAGTACAGTACAAAACAGAGCAGAAAGTGGTTATGATTGTGAGAATTTCCATGTAAAACTTCAGTTTTTCAAAAAAAAAACCTGCAGCGCTATGGCTTAAAGTGGATTATGAAATGTATCTAAAAATTCCAGGAGAGTTTTTGTTTATGTGATCACGTGAACAACAGAATCTCAAGTCCATGTGAACTGGATATGAAAGAATCACTCTAATGAAAAACTCAGATACTGATGACTGCTTTTAAGCCAAGGGACTGCAGATGACAAAAGTGGTCTGTCATATTTTGTAGATAATAGCTAACTAGGGGTAAGGAACTAATGAGGTTTATTGAGAACTATGAGAGAATGAAATTCTCTTCTTATAAAGCACTACTACAGGAAGCAAGAGTTTGGCTTTTTCTCTGCTCTGCAGGGGGGCTGCATTCTTTTGCCATTGACGTTTCAGATTCTCAACAAGGTCAATATTTCCTTTTCAATTAATTTCCTATGTCTATTTTCTTTTTTCTTTTTTCTTTTTTTTTTTTTTTTGTTTCCTTCCTGATTCCTGGCTTTTGCTTCCAGTCCTGTTCTTGCTCATCCACCCCTATTTTTTATCCCCAACTTTCTTATGCAGCTCACACTGTTTCCACTCCTCTCTTTTCCTTAATTATTCTTGTTCATTCGTGGGTTTTGAGCTTTTTTGTTTCTCTTTCTGGCTCTAGTTTGTGTCTGTGCTCTATCCGTCCAGGTCCCAGGTGTGGCATCCTTGCTCAGCACCTCTCTCCATGCTCGAATGCTGGTCTCATTCTTCCTCCCTAGACTTTGGTTTCTCTTGGGTAGCTTTCACTTTTGTGCTACCTGAATTCAGCCAACCGGGCACTGAAAACACAG
>NW_009259032.1:2027341-2104732 GCF_000687185.1 Egretta garzetta | reverse complement strand
AGTCTAAACATTTCAGAGACTTCAGCAGTAAAGATCTACCGAATATATGCTAAGCATGTGCAAACTGTGGTCTTTTTTTCCCAAAGTTGTAATTTAGCAAAATTTCTCAGGGATGTGTAGAAGCGCGTCCTTGGGAGAATTCATTCCACTGTCAGTGTTCTACTTGCTACTTTAAAAAGTAAAAAATATTCAAACTTCTTTAACAAAAGGTCAATAAATTTTGAATGGGGGAAAAAACCATTGCTTTTCTGTAACGTTTTTGTTCTGGCTGAAGTTTTTGAAAGAAATATAACAAAAATTCACTTCAAAAGATATTTTTGCATGTAAAATTGTTGTTTGCACAATTTGGTAAAGCTATGAGCAATTGAAAACGAGAAAAGAGACAGCTTTTAATAATGGGGAAACCGATCAGTTTGCTTATAATATATCCATTCGAAGATTATAAGATAACTATCTGTGTCTTTAGAGTTACTGTCATAACTCTGCTTTACAGCAAAAAATGATTGTGTGGCACTCTCAATTGCTTAGCAACTGGGTTCTGTATTAATTTCAGCATATCCCTATGTTTTTATTAGGGAAAGTTTTTTGTACAAGGCATCTTTAAACTAGTATAATTATAGAAAACCATCGAGGTCTAAGTTACATTTTTTAAAACAGTACAGTATGAACTCTTCTATAATTAGAGTTAATCATGTTTTGCCCATGCATGCTCCTTTCACCTGAGGATCAAAAAGTCTTTTATAAACATTACATAAGCCTCACAAGTTATCATTGTATGGAAAGACTCATACATATTTGGTTTGTAGGAGCCACAGGTGAAGTAGTTCCCTTGAGGTTCATCTAGAGATTTGAATTTGTTGTGTATTGAGCGGTAAGAAGCAACCTTCAAAGTGAGTCTATCTCTGCTCATTAACTTCCCAATTCTTTTTTCACTTTCAAAAGTTTTATGCCCTAGTTGTACAGATACAGTGTGAGAGAAGACGTTTTGATGGGCGATTGCTCTTAGGCTGTGAAAATGAAGGCGGCATAAGAATTCACCAGCTCTTCAGCTACTCGGAGACTCTTAGGATGTTTTTGTTCATGGGCAAAGGTTTATGAATATTTCTGACTGTTGACCCCAGCTATGGATAGGACCCACTTGTTTTTCTGCTGATTTGATTCTGTAGGCTAAAGGAAATTATTACATCCCCCTTCAAGTGGGTATTTCAATTTCTGAAAAGCTTGGGATCTGCTAATGAAAAGTCATATAAAGAGCAAGTATTACTGTAATGATGTGTAAGGTCTGAATTAGAGCCATATTGTTATTGGCTGAATACAATTGTCTATTGCCTCTTCATTCCCTGGATTATCCTTAAGACTGCATTTTTGTTTCAACACTCTTGTTTCTTCCTTCTGTGAGGCAGCATCTCCACTGGCCTTTTTTTCCCCTTTACTCCTGTGAGGGTCATAATTAAGCAGCCACAAACAATTGCTTTTAAATCCCCAACAGAAAATAGTTTACTTGATTATAAAAAATAATAGTTTCATTTTACTTGCCTTGTAGATTGGACTTAATTGTAGTTGAGGCAGAGTAAACCTTTTAAAAGGAAAAAAACCCCTAACCCTAAACCCTTAGTTAAAATGGAATTATTTGTGCTATAATTCATTAAACTGAAGCATCATTTGATGACAGAATTGCTATCTGAACTAATAACAGATTTCTCAGCTGTAAATAAGTTTACAGTATTTAAGTTTGAGACAAATTCTAAGTTTAGGAAAACTTCTACCATCTTATGTATAAACCCCTTCAGTATAGCTAGTAGTCTTCAGGCTAGAGAAATAATTTGTATTTTAAACACAAAATCCCATGAGAAAATTGCAGCCACCAAGATCTGACTATATCCAGGATCCATAGGGATGCATAGGGAATATGTGACCATCTGCATGGAAGTCAGGTTTTTTTCAAGCTGGCGACCTTGTTCTTGCAGCATTTCCTTCTTCCACCTCATCATGACTCCACCAAAAAGAGCCACTATCAAAGTGGTAGACTTTCTTCTAGAGGCTACAGACTCCAATAAGCTGGCATGGGAATGAAGGGAGACCAAGCTTGATAGTTCAGTAACATTTCACTAGAGTTCCTAGTAGATACTGGGCCGATTTTATAGAGCCCAGAACCAAGGGGAAATGGTGTCCTAGGCAGCTGCATGTTTTCCAAGTATAGGTCCTGAGGGCTGATTATACCTTATTCACAATTGTCCTGCCACTTCTCTTTGTGTACAGATGGTTTGTGGGCCAGTGTGAATAACCAAGGCTTACTTTACTCAGCAGGTGAAGTGGGAATTGTGACTGGAAAGCTATGGTGATGTTGTTTCAGACTAATTTAAAATTAATTATTTTGTAGATTTGGTGAACTGAAACTATTCATTTCAAACTTAATCCATTCAAAAGTTAGTTCAATTTTTGGAGCATTTTAAGGGCAAAAGGCAGCTATTACAGGGGGCTTTTCAGTGCTGTCTTTGGATTGCTCAGACCTTAGGACACTAACCCATTGCACTGAAGCACAATTCATTGCCCACACAGATCCTTTCCTTGTCATTGAAGGTTGTCTAACTTCCAAGGAACTGATAATCTCTCCAGTTTAAACAACTTCATTTTTTAAACTATGAAAGATAATTAAGTTGCTCACTGATTAGGTGGGTGTCTTTAATGACCTTCATGCTCTTCCTTGTCTCTCTGGGCTACAAAATGCTTAGATTAGGTAAACTAGACTGTGCTATGAGAGTCCTAGCTGCAGATTCCCTGGAGCCCCATGGTGCATGCACGGAAGGTGTGACAGGTCAGTTCAATTTGTTGTTGTGGATCAGAGAAGAGTTCTGAATCCAGGCCACCAGCATCCTACTCGTTTCTGAGATTCTCAGACTGTTATGGATTATTAAAACTGTTTAATCTTAACTGTTAAGTCAGTGTATTTTGATATTGCCAAAATGAACGGTTTGAATATTGTTTTCATATAATAAATATCCATTCAAAACTACTGGCTGAATTTTATCGGAATTTATGTCATTCTGTGTTGATTAAGTTTTGTTTGTCTGGCAGATAGTCTTCCCTCTTCCTTTCCTCCTACCCTATTATAGCTCAGCACTTGTGATTTGACTCATCAGCCAGCACAGCATGGGTCTTTTCTGAATCTGATGCAAAAGAGAATAGCTCTGTCCATCAGTAAATGGGCTCATCATTTTTTTCATTCTAATAACAAATGAGGTAATACTGTCTGCAGTATAAATATTGCTGGTTGTCATATGATTCCTGCATAGGAGTCTGGACGGAGGCAGAAACCCCACCTAATTCTCTTGTGCTAAAAACCAGAAACCACTTTACTAGTGACTGGCACTTCCACGGCTGCTGTGACTTGCATCAAGTGCTGTCCTGGTGCAATGCCAGACTGATCTGATGGAAACATAAAGGTTGGTTTAAGGTCCCTCTGCACATTCCTTTCTCCTTTGTCAGATACAGTCTGAACTACTGAGCTGTGATTGAGATCTTAGATCTAGGAATATATAATATTTATTTGCAGATGCTATGATAAAAAAAAAGGACAAGGAAGGAGGGAATGTATGCTAATAATATTTTGTTTCTGTTAGATTAGTATCAGCTTGCTAAAGTGGCCTGCCATCAAGCAGTATTTATAGCAATGTATAAAACATATTAGTGACATCCCTTTTAAATTCAAAAGCTTTAGCTAATATTACTGTCTGCATTCAAAGCAGAGCTCAGTGCCTAAAAGCTGGTCAATAAACATTTTAGTACTGCTCTATTCCAGTGATCTGAATTCAATAATGTTACCTTTCCAGAAGCTGCAAAATGGAAAGTGAAAGAATGATTTATGAAGCTTAGCTATGCATGGCCAGATAAGAAAGCTTTAACTGATGCTTGCAGGATTATCTTTAATGAAGTACAAGTTGCCAAGATAAGTTTAGGTAAATGAAGCCTCTGTCACAATATGTTACAGCAAAAGAAATGACAGACACAGCAGAGCAGATGGAGGTTATTACAGAACAGTGGTGTCAAGAAATGTAGTCTAGGTAACTGCACAAAGACAGAACAGATGCATTAGGTTTGTTATTAACAATTTCACGATACCAACGACTATTTACAGAATCTGTTTAAATTATGCCTAGCAAGCTTCTTTCCTTAAATAGTCATTTAGCTTTCATTGAGATCATATTTCTAAGCCATCACTTTCTTTTGAATAGAATACTTGTCTTTCAGTACCAGCCTCCATTTTGATGTTGTCATTAACTGCAAAGCCCCAGTGCTTTTCTCTTCAAATTTATTTTTTTAATACCTGCCTTGTTGACAATTTTAAGCAGCATTAATTTAAATGAATAAAATTCCTGTTGTCTTTTTTTAACATCCTCATTTAACATGTAACAGCCTACTGTGAATGAAATAGGTGAGCCTATGCTTGGCTCTTGGGGCACAGGACCTAGGATTAGCACGAGTGAGAAATTTGTCTTGAATTATACCCTTTTCAGGAAAGAACTGGAACTAAATAAATGCAGAATCTGCATTTTCATTGTGTTCTGTCCACTGCTTTTTTATCCTGAGTAGGTAAATGATTTTGAGGGAAAAAGATGAATCAGTAGGGAGATAATCCTAATCTGACTTTTGAGACTGTACTTGAATATTAAGATTGTTTGGTGATTGTTTCCTGAAGAACGTGTTCTCTCCTTCTAATATTCTTAGAAGTTAGGCCATTTAAAAAAAAATCCTATTTATAAAGGCTCTCAAATTTCAAACAACAGCATCAGGAAAATACAGGTTTTTTCTTTACATCCTGTCAAAAAAGCTATGCTAGTTTCCAAAGTGAGGTCTATCACACCTGTAGGATGAGAGCCTCTGCACTGGGCAGGCTGCCAGAAAGTACATTGGGTTTCTCTACAAATGTGCATAGGATCGGATCTCACATGGTTGTATCACACCATCCATCTACTTTGCCAGGGTGCTTTGTTCTTGTGTTCGCTCTGGCTATTGCAAACCTAGCACTGAAGGCACGTACTATTGCATGCTCTGCCAGTAGGTTAATTTCATAGGTTATTTTAACTCTGTCTTTTCAAGGGACAGGGGGAAGCTGAAGGAAAATGTGTTATGCAATGTACCTTTTTACAATTTGAAATACCTCCAGAAGAACTGATATTAAACTGATCAGCAGTGACTTTGGAATAGTGAGATACAGAAATACTTTCTGTTCCTCTGCTTCTTTATATGTCAAAAAGTTTTTCCCTTCCCTTCCTGCACTAAAGAATTAATGGGTTGGTCTTGTTTCTATGATCACACCTGTTCCAAGGCTTAGATTTTTCCACCTTCTGTGATGTTAAAGTCTCTTTTCAGCCTATTTCTTATATTAGTGTGGGAAGAATGAAGGAAGAGTGGAGAAGGAAGGTGAGGGAGTAAAAGTAGGAAGAAGCAAAGGAACCTGCAGGCATCAAATTTTTTCCTTATGGCTAACAAAGTAACAGGGAGGATCTGCATTTACTCTGGTTAATTCAGATGTGCTTCTCTAACATTGTGGAGTTGTCATTAATTTATTCAGAAATGGCATTCACATTGAGGCAGCACCCTACCCCACTGTGAAATCTGTGTATTATCGAAGTTTATGGTTTTTGTATTTCCATGCTGTCTTCAGCTCTAATCTGATAAGTCGCAGAGAGTGTTGTATAATGAAACATGAACTGATGTCACAAAACTCACTTAATATAGATAAATTTTGTGTTTTATTTGTCCAGATCTGAAGGTTACTAGCTTTTTGAATTAAAAGTATTTTCTGCTGTTTTTTTTTTCTTTCATTTTAGACAAAAATCTTCCAGCCTACAAAAGAACTAAGACATCTCCGTCTTGGATTTGCTGATTTGTTATGCTTTTTGTACCAATTTAGCCTGTATGTAAACAAAGACAGATTTCACTCGTATGCCACAATCGGCTCAGTGTTCCTTGCGGTGTTTTAATAATAGTTTCAGCAGCGGTGCCTTTTTATCCCTGCAAGTCTTCTTTCCTACTGCTGTGTTTAGGAGTTGGGGGGAGCTTTAGATAGAGAGCAAGAGCTAGAGACAGTGAGAGAGAATGAGAGCAGTAATTCTGTGAGGCTTAGAATAGCTGCTTGTATTTTCTTCATATATTATTTGTCCTTAGGACTGTTACTGCTAGGGCAGTGTAATAAAGTCTGGGGTTTATTTTTTCTGTTCACAAAATCTGAATGTTATCTGGGTTCTGTAGATCCTGGTAGGCTCTAAAAGAAGAAGGGAAATTAGTTTCTGCATCACTTGGTCTACACAATGGACTAGTTAGAAATCAATTTGTCTTTTAGTCTTTTAATAAATCAGAGCAGGAATCTGTACTTGCAAAACAAAATCAGAACTGCTATTACCAAAATTCAGTGAGTGGTTGTGGGTTTCTTTTGTGCCTGAGGAGAGAGAAGATAGGTAAGAAGTACAGTCCTGTGCACCTCTCCTCCCCCAACACGTTTCACAGGGATTTCAGAAATTGTTGTCACAATTAATTAGTGAACATTTTGAGGGAAGAGGAATGGGTGGCTTGGCTGTCAGTTTCTAGCCTTTGTGTTCACTGGGCTGAAATCTCACCAGGTTGGCAGAAGGACCTGGAATTACTTAAGCATCTAATATTCTATAAATGCAAAATATTTTCATTGTTTGTTTCTTTTTTTAAAAGAAAAAGAGGTGTTTGTTGTCCCATTCTTTTCAGCTGCCAAATGTTTCCTAGCAGACGTCTTAGTTTTTGGAGGATGAGGGATGTACTGAGCAATGTGGTGCGCCTTTGGGACTAAGACATGGCCATGCATCTGGTAGATAGAACAGCTTATTTTCTTCCCTTCAAATAAAGGTTCAGTCATGCTCTGAATTCTGTGAAGAAGAGCTACCAGTCCTTCTTTGCTTTGGTGTGGCAGAGACAAACAATGCTCCCAAGCACTTTACTTCCTCTGTGTTCCCAACATCTGTCTGTGGAAAGAAAAGTTGTGCTTTACTCCTTCCTGCCTGCCTGCCCCCTCCCATCCATGCATCCGTCCATCCATCCATGCATCCATCCATTCATCCATCCATCCATCCATTCATCCATCCATCTACCCACTGTTGCCCTTGTAGGTGATGGGCAGTCATGGGACCATAGACCCTGCTATCTAGCAAGAATGGAGGCTTCCACAGAGCTCAGACTCTGCACAGAAAGTTGCGCTGTTCACTTGGCAAATCTTAACAAGTTGTTTCTGCCACTCTATAACATGGTTTCTCAAATGCACCTCAGAAATATAAGCATTTCAGGTCTGCCTCAGAGTTTTGACCTTCAAAATTAAGAGCTGATTCATACGTAATTTTTCATATAGTTTGGTTTCAATGGTTCGTGCAAGATGCTTGACTCAATTAAATAGAGAATTAAATCGTAATTAGTTCAGAGTTAAGGGAATCAATTTTATATAGTATGAGGCACCTAGGAGCTTCAAAGTGAGCAGCACTTCTTTTCAACTACAAGGCAAAATGAAAGGAAGACAAGCATAACTTTCTTTTGTTTTTATTTTTAAGAGCAGGTAGGTAAGATTTAAATAAAGCTCCTAGTAAGCAGTGAGAATCATAATAAACTAACTCATGATAGATTTACCTTGGGTGTTCAGGCAGCTGTAAATTCAAGGCAAATACTTCTACTCAGAAACTTATAATTAAAAATAGTAATAACATACCAAATACCAAAGGGATAGACATGATGGAAATATGTAATAAAACAACTTCATTCCATATCATAGTACTGACATAAAAGAAGGATTCAAATTAAGAACTTTCTGCTTTGCTGAAGTGACATAGGTCTGTATTGATACAAAAGATCGCACAAGAATTAATCCCGTTCTGTTTTGAATCATCTGTCTCTGCCCCTCTCCCTACCCAATTTATAAAGATCCATTCAAATCTACCCAGGTGATGTTCTTCAATTGTGTGCATTTGGTGTGTGGTTTTTTTGGTTTGTTTGGTGGTTGGTTGGGGGGTTTTTGGTTGGTGTGGGGGTTTGTTTGTTTGTTTCTTTACAGAAATAAACCCAGCTACCTGGAGTATACCATGCAACTATTTTTATTAGGGGAGTTTAAACCTCTTCTGTTTCTTTAACTTTTGTTCGATTAATTTAATAGCCTGAGTTTCTGTGTTCCTCTGACTTAATAAATTTTTATTTTGTCACGTTTAAAAAAAAAATAAATCTTCAATTTGCACTTGCTTATCTGAGGCTGTAATTTTGTATACCCATGCTAGGGAAACCGATGCTTACAAATGGAATTTGGACCTAATTTGGGCAATTAGAAATGTTTCTTTCTGGGTTAGTGAGTTAAGTACACATTTCAGAATTCCTCATATTTGAAGGTTGATTGAAACCCAATTTAAAATTTGGCTGTGCCTGAATTGGTCAGCTACTTTCCTGGCTTCACAGGACATTTTCTTTTGTGAAGGCAAGCTTATAGAATAACTGGAGTTTTTACAAGCTAGTAGAAATATCATTAATTTTGCATAAAATGGTCTTTTTACAATCCCTTTCTCTTTACATGTGATAAATTTACAGTTAATATTCTTCTCCAAGGGTGCTGCTCAGCAGTGGGCAGAAGTCACTTGAAATAAGCAGTGCATTGCCTGATCTGTCCAAAAAACTGCAGTGCCTAAAACTCTCCTTGTGGCACTTTGCCTTCAGGGTCTTGTGATTTATTTTGTCTTTGTGCAGCACGATGCCAAATGTCCAGGCACAGCATTTCTCTCTAGCTAATTTGAAAATTATGCAGGGAAATGCAAAAAACTTACAGTACAGTTTTCATTACTACTTGATTTATTTTTTTTTAAATTAATATGTAAGGCTTCAATCTTCAGGATACTGGTTCAAGACAATATACCATAATCTTTATTAGACTTTGATCTGCCAGTCCAGCTTTATAGTCAAAGTTCTGACCCCTCAGTTGTGAACAACAAAGGGTGTGAGACTCTATGGTGCTCTGTGCTTCTCTTCATGCAGTTTGCACATGCACTAGTTTTGTGTCTAACTTATTTTCACTAACACATTCACTAGCACTAGTTGTGTGAGTGGAAAAATAACCTCTTAGAGGTTTGCTAAATAATGACTCTTTCTGGACTTTTCAGAATTAAAGAAGTGAATAGCAGTGTTGTGAATGCATTTTTTCAAAATGTATGACCATGTCTGAACAGCATAGTTGGATGTCCAAATTTCAAAAACAGATAAAAGAGACTGACCAGGTGTGAATCCATTTTCCCTGGTGATAAATATTTACCATGCACAGATAAACTAAGTTATGATACTTCCTGCAAACTAACATTTTCTGATAGCGTAAAAGCTCCAGAATTAATTTTTCCCTTGATTTTTGAAGTGATATGTATTAATTAAAGTGCTGAAAATTACTAGTAAGTCTGGCTCATGCAAGTTTTGCTCTTTGAAGGCATTTGTGTGATGTCTTTACTGGTTAAGAACACAGAGGATTCCTGCTACTGATACTAGGGGTTTTTGGATATAAGCAGATAGAAAGAAGCAGCCATAATACATGCACTGCTGTGGTTCTGTTTCTTCTTAAAAGATTAGGTATTGTGCCTTTTATTTTGAAGAATTTAATTTCATTTTTTTAAGAAGCTTATGTCTGAACTACTCTCAGTTTTATTAGGTCCCAGTAGCTTGTGGTATTGATCTTTTAAGTAAATACTAAGTGATTCAAATGGAAGCTTTCCAAAACCTAACACTCAACTATTTTTTATTTCTTAAAGATAAGTGTTTATCTTACATTTTCAGTGCAGTATCTTACATTGAAAGAGCAGTCTGTCATTTATTGTGCCACTTGTCTGGTGACCAGTTTAAGTCTAAACCTGATGAGCTCATCCTCTGCGGAGTGGTGCAGAGTTGATGTGGGGGAGTCAGTTATGGAAAGGCTCATCCCAGGTTCTCCTGATGCATCTTTCTGCATTGATGAAAATATTCATCAGCTTGGTGAAGGAAGAAATTGCTCAATGAAAATGAGATTTGGCTTTATTTGTTACTTAAATGTGTATCGATGGTGACTTTACTGTAGGTCCTAAGTGGAAAAGTTCCAAAACGGTAGACATGATTTTTTTTTTTTATTTTTATTTTGCTTTTTCTTTTCTTTGTTAGGAAGGATTTAAGTTCTTGTTTTTAAGATATTGGCTACAGAATATCTGGCTTTCACCATGGTTTTAAGCAGTTCAGTTCTGGACAGATTTACAAGGGAAGCATAGATTTGGTTGAATATTCAGACATTTGTAAGTCCGGTTCCTCATGTGTAAAAGTGGGCATGTTAATGCCTCTTAAACACAGACATTAATTCATTGACTAAGCAGAGGCTTTCACATTAGGTACAGTAATCCACAAGTGGCGGGTTGCTCCGTGTAGAAGCTGTGACTGGCTGTAATGTTTTCAAACCTGAGTAAGTAGGTGCTGAGCCCTGCAGGTTTCCCCAGCTCAGAGCTCTGCATGACGCTTTGTTGCACGACGTGTAGAAGTTCTCTTGTTGCAATAAGCAAAGGGACATAAGTGTGTTTTAAAACTTTAAGTCATGTCAGTTACTTTGGGGGAATGAAGAAAACCCTAAATATACAAATAATAGTCACTGGTTATCTTTAATTTTTGCCCACCATGTTGCAGATGGAAGGTATTTATTGTCCTGTTTGGAACAGCTCCATTAGCAACTTAATAGTTTGGTTTTTACGTGTTTACTAGTCAGAATACTGCTGTGCTCTTTAGGCTGTCCCCAACTGGAACAGGCTACCAATATCATTGTAGTGGGCTGATGGAATATAAAGTGAGAGTTTGGCTAGAATAAAGTGCTCTTAGCCATCTCTCTGGTCTTTGAATGTAATAGCATGATAAATGTATTCTGTGAAAGTGTTACATTAAGGAGGATAAATAATATTCCAAGAAAAATCTCTCACTTCTGATTATTGAAGTGATTTGTGATACCTGTATTGCTCTCTGTCCCAAAAGGGTAACAGATATTTTCTGCTGAATTTCTTACAAAAATCAATACTAACAATTTTCAGAGGAGTCCAAATCAGATGGGAAATTTTTGTATGCTGTGACTTGCCTTTTGTTTTCTAGTTATTGTTATTTACACCAGCCTTGGAAAGATTAAAAAATAGGTGGCTTGTGTCACAGATAGTCTTCTCTCTCTATTACAAGCCATCATTATTTTATTTTTTTTCCCTTAGGCTCTTCTTTTCTCTCCATTGTTTAAGGATAGTGGATCTCTTCACACATATTTAGAAATGAGGTTTGAAAGCTTTTGGTAAACATCATGAGGGGGAGTGAACACACGTTATGATTAGATGGGATGCTTTTCCCATGTGGTGAGCAGGTTTTGCTCTATCCTAAGTAAGTGTACTTCTCTCTGAAATACCATTTTTTGAATGGGAAAGCTTCAAATGATATCCAGGATGATAAAGAACTAAGAGAAGCATTAAAATGTTTTAAAAATACATCAGCACCTTTCCTTACCACATGAGCTTTGACCACTGGCCCTCCTGAAAACCTTGTTCTTTAACTTGATGGAAGCTACCTATATGCTGCAGAGGGAGAAGAGACTGATGCTGCCAGGACATAAGCTAACCTTTCTACAAGTTCTTCAAGAGGGCAGTAATGGTGAACAATTCAGGAAACTGGCACAATATGTTATATTCTAAAATCACATATTCCTTGCACACAATTTTGATTTGCAGAAGAACACGTAAATGCATGCCTGTACATGTTTGGACCTATACAGGTTTTGACCTCCTTTATGAGCAAAATGCAGACACTTGCCTCTCAGATCACAACTGTTGAAACGTCTTGAATTACAGTAGTCTACTGCTACAACAGCCTTAAGCACATACGTGCTTTTTTTTTTTTTCTGTGATACATTTAAAAATTAAGGTCTCAGATATGCTGTCATCAAGAAGTTATACTGATTCTCGACAGTCATATGCAGGTAAATACAAATATAATCACAGAAATCTTGATATTCCTTGACTGCGACTAAATCTTGCCTTCATGGACAAGAGAAAACAGGTAAAGGAAAGCATGAAAATGTCACTGTTTTCTTTCTACTTCTCTTCCTCACATTTTTAATCGGTCACATTATGTGTCTTGGACTTGTTTTTCATCCTAGTATTTGATATCCTATGATTCATTTTTGTTAGCACATTCTTTGTACAATGATAATTAAGATCTGTAGAGGTAAAAACATCACTCGGCTTTTCAAATAGGTTTGTGTTGTGCTTCTGCTTCTTAGTGTTTTATTTAACTTTCTGGTATTTTTTTTTCAGTTGTCCGCCCTCAAAATCATATTTTTAAAACTGAGCTCATCTTAAGTGTTGTTGGAATTGCAAATTCATTCATGTTTCAAACTCCTGTTCAAGACTAGGTCCCGAGGGCTATGAAATTTTGTTGAATGTCAGAGCTCCAGTTTATGTTGTATTGTATTTAATTAGGATTCCAACTAACATGCTTTCTTTAGTTTAAGTCTGCATGATAACAAGAAAAAAAATCTTTTGTCCTAAAACTTTGGTAGTATTAAGCTCCAGAATATCAGTCTTCTGCACTATTTACAGGTATGTACCAAATTTTTAAACTTTCTTTAGCAATGAACGTTAATTAGGTATTTGCTGAGTCATAACATTACTGTCAACTTAATGTGTGTCATAATAGATATGTTCTGAAAACTGTTCCATATACTGAATTACTCAGACTTTTTTCAAACAGTGAGGGTAGAGATACGTATTTTTTTACATTTAAAGAGTGAACATTGCCACAGTAGAACACTGTGATTAATTTAAAACTGAAATTCAAATTATGGTTGACTTTCTAGTTCTGGGTGTTTAGCATTCACAAAAACCAAGAATAAAGCTTGCTACCTCAATTAAGCAAAAAAAACCCAAAACCAAACCCCAACCAAAACAACTACAACAAAACCCTGTGAAATTTCAGCTCTTAGGTGTCTCTCTGTGTGAAAGAGTACAGTTTAAGTGAAGGACTTTAAAAAGGAGCCCTAGTGGAAGTAGTTTCTACAGTTACTGAAGAGCTGTTTTCCTTCATTGTCACTTTTGAGCAGAGCTTCCCTGTCATTTATACCAGAAGCATCTGTACAAGAAGTCAGTTACTGAAGTTAGTCAGGTTCTCTCAACTTGTGTGTGTCCTGCAACTGATACGTGTCCTGCAATCAATACAAACACGAGCCTGGGTACAAGCCAGGCTCTTTCTGTGGCCTCTTTGCAAAGGCTTCTTCTTGTTTGCGATAATTTCTGATGCTATGCAAATGGAGTTTGGATAGCAATATAAGGAGGACTTGGTCAATGGGGGGCAGCAAGGCGGAAGGGGTATAGTGCTGATTTATCTCTTTCTAGGAAGTGTTCTTCTCCAAGAAGGTATTTCTTGTGTAGCTTATAAGTCTTAGGAAGTTTGTTTTACCATTTTTTAGGCTCTGGTTTGGTTGTATAAATGGATGCACTCATCATACTATGCATGGGTACAACTGACCCAAAGCATTCGTTAGCTGGTAAAGAAAAAGAGCATAGTATATGTCTATATACTATTTGTATGAATCAACCTTCAAAACAAACAGAATATAAGGATGTAAAGTCCAAATTCTCTGTCACAGGATTGTTTTTCACTTAAACTTGTAACATAAAATGAATTATCTAAATTCTTACCTAAACATCTGATTTCTGTAGGTGGTGAGAACGTAAGTGCTCTGCCTGTGAAGTTGATTGTAGTAATCTAGAGCATGCTGTTGGAACAGTGAGTTCCCCACGTCAAAATTTCAGGCACAGAAATATATCTTGCCTTTCTTTTCAAGAAGCTTTTCAACGAAGAGCAGCTTTAGAATTATCTGTCAGTGCTGTGATGAGGTGTTATGGTAGGTTGAGGGAAGTCCTGCCATTGATGCTTCGAATCCTCTTAATTTAGTATAACTCAGTACTTAGTTTCTGCTCCACCTAAGAACAAAAGCATTTTTTTTTTAAGTAGGAAAAGTGGCAAGTTCCAGATTCAAAGTTAGATTGTACAGCATCTCAGGAATTCTCTTGAGAATCTTTTGGTGATTGTTTCTCAGCACACCCTGTTCAAATAGGAGTGCTGGATAAGAAATATCAACATTTAAGAGGGCAAAAACGCTTGGGATCGAAAAAAGCATTTATATTAGTAGTTTCAGGCTGAGCTTCCTTTGACATGAATGATACTGCTGCAGCTTCCCACTGCTCCTCTGCCACTTCAGTTGAAGCCGGCAAGTAAAGGATAAGCAGGTGGTGAAGGGCATTGTGTTTACTTTCAGATGATCTAAATTCAGTTCATGATAAAATCAGAAGCATGGTATTTTTCTCTCTCATAAGGGTATTCTAAGGGTAGATCATTATAGATTATAAGGTAATTCAAGTGCTAGAATGTGAGGTTTCGGTAAATGTATCTTCTGTAGACTCTGTTAATCCTTTTTACTTCCTCCTCAAGTCCTCTATGCTTTGAGAAATGCTGCTGTTGAGCTTTATAATGGGGTATTTGGAAAATAACCATTTGTCATCTGACTTAGTACCCATGGAATTAGGGCAGTTGAGATCTCAGAACTCTTCTGAAAGATCTTTGCAAATTTGTGCAATTGCATTCTTGCATCAAATAAGACAGTCATGATCTTAAAGGAATTTTTGGCAGGTTTGTTTGCTTACAGCAATTAGAATTAGAAGCTTACCTTTTATTTAGAAAATTAAATGTGAGATGGAGGAATGTGGGTATATCTGCGTATCTCAGCTAGTTTCATGCCTTTATTGAGAAGACAATGTAAAACTATTTTTGGTAAGCACTGCCTTTATAATTTATAGTATGTTCTTTGCCACTAAACATCTTAAAGGTCATTCTGTCTTAAAATTAATAATTCTGCCTTTTGTGAATTCTGTTACTGACTGTGCATGACTTCTGGTATTGTCTCTTGTTTTTCATCACAGAATCAAGGGAAGAAAAAGCCATCTAGTGCTGATATTTAGTATAGTTTAATAATATCAAACAGAATTTTTGGTTTTCCTTTGCTTAGGAACTTTTTTCCCAGTGAATCTGCCAAATCTGTTTAGTCCAGGCCGATAGTCTGTGCTGTCTGTAATGCTTTGACTTAGCCTGAAATAAATGGACTCTGTGCTATATTTAAGGCATGGTGTCACCACAAGTTGTTGCAATGTGGCATAGGATTACATCATTACTACAGATCTATATTGTGGTGTCTGCAGGAAAGCCTCTCCTGTTGTTTGGTGTTGGAAAAAAAAAAAGTCAGTCAACAGGTCTACAAATGTGGAATGTTTTTTCTTCAGAGAATATAATGAGTTTCCAAACTTTGGTTCCTGAATTTAGGCTTCTAGGCTGAAGTTTACCAAATGAGCTTCAGAGCTCAAATGCCTAGCTTCCATTGAATTTCAATAGATATGCACTGAAAATCTCAGCAGTAGTTAAATTTGGACACATACATGAGAAAAGAAATTTTTACAAGTGGTGGGAATATGCAGGTAAATATGGACGACCTTAAGAAATCATTCATTAATTTCAAATTGGTTTCATATCTGTAAAGGTGTTTTAAGAGGCCAAACGATATTTGTTAATGTTTGTTATGTGGCTGAAATGAAAGAAGACTGATTTTAAATTTCTGACTATAATTTTCCTTATTGAAGAGTCCTAAAACGATTTGGAAAATCTTAGAAGCACGCATTTCGGTAACTCTTTTCCTGTCCAATTTAACGTCAGTTCTGGCTGACTGCGATGGCTGAGCAAACGATAATGCTAGAAATGTGTTGGTCTTTTATATTAATTTTGACTTTTATTAATGAGCAAAATAATCTATGGTTGTTAATTCCATTGATAATCTCTATGCCCCAAAAACATATACAAAAATAGCTGGGTTTATGCTGCTAAGATTTATTGGCATTCTGGTGGTTCTGGTGAAAAATTACAAATGCCCATGAAATAAGTCAGCTCTGCCTAGTTGCTTATATAGAAATAATCTTCCTACCAGCCATCAGCAGTTCATCAGGCGTGAAAGTGCGATAAAGGGTAAGGCAAAAAAAGAATTATTATGGCATTTGTCAGTAATGTGTCTGATCTTGAGAGGCTGTGCAGATGGATATGCAGATGTGTGAAGACAGAAGATTATCTTTCCATCATCTGGATTAATCTCCAGAGTAGCTAGTAATTTCCGACAGGGGTTAGAAGTTGCCCCAAGCCTGTCCCTTGTACGCCATCACTGACAGCAGAATAAAGCGACTAGCCACTTTGATGTGCTGCATGGGCAATGAGGTCTGTGTTAGTCTCCATTCAGGCTTAGAAAAGATGAGTAAATACAGTATTTCTCTCAAAACATTTCTCACTGTGAGCTGGCTATTTCTTTACATGACATACTGTTCAGGCAGAAAGTGTCTGGTTTGGTTAACAATTCCCACTGAAGCTCGATGAGTCTGGTTAACTAACTTGATATGTTGTGGGTTTTTTGATGAAGACAAAATAGTTAAATATTTGCCATGGTGTTCAAAGTACCTTGCCTTAGGGATCTCTTTGTACAAATAATTTTTGTTGAAACACCCAAACAGATTATTTTCATGCTACTGTATATAGTACATATTTATGAAACCTACAGAAATTAATATTGATCTCTCTTTATACACTGCGGGGAAAAACAATTCTTATTCCAGCAGTCAAATGAATGATCTACTCTTAGTTACCATTTTAGTGAAATTGCAGAAAGCAGTGATTCATATTACAGTTGCTTTAGGCTTCTCATCCATCCCCCTTCATGGATTGTTTTTCACAATCTAATTAGCAGTCAAAGGTACTATAGATCACAAAATATATTATGAAGATATCTTACAATAACTAACGCTGTGCTTTCCATCTCTATGGAACAGTGATTGGGAATTGGAGCACTGTTCAGAGGGGAACTGTGTGAGAGAGGGCAAATAAATTCACCTCTCAGTTTCACTCACATTTTTTACCTTGCTTGGTAAGACTGTAAATTCCTCAGAACAGAGGCTTCTAATATATAAGCATATTTTATACAGTATCAAGTATGATGCAGGTCCGATCTCAGGAATCTATAGCTAGAAAAAGACAGCTTTGCTATTTCTCGATCAGCACTTTAAATTTTCAGTGCAGTTAATATGTACCTATTTCTCACTTCTCTCGTTTCAGTGCTCATTGGTCCTCTCTCTCTTTCCTTCGTAAATACTGGTTTGGGGTGGTGGTGGTGGTTTTTTTTTTTTAAAGATAAGCAAGTTTCAGTATGGTAATATTTTTTAAATTCACTATGGGCTAGTAGAAAGCCAAGTAATTTCACTAACAGTAGTAGGTTTAGAAACATTTCTGGTAAATACTGTGTGATTATTTGAGGCAGATAGCACCATACAGGGACATTTAAAAGTATTTGCCCAAAGCTTGGGACCAATAATGGAATATAATACCTGTAAGGAAATGAAAAATAGTAGTTTTCTTCTGCATGTGGTTAAATCTATACAAAAAAAGTGCTCATTTGACTTCAATAGGACTACTCTCATACATGTAAAATTAACCACATGTGGAAGTGTAATCAGGTCACACATAATGGTCAATATCCCATGATATTTTTGAGGTAATAACTCAGATTCTCAACTTTACTAGCATTAGCTCTGCATACAATTCAAGATATTTATGGACACAGTTAGAACTAAGATTATGTTGTTATAAAAATGTACAGAATTAAAGATGCTTTTGGCTTTCTCTGGGTTCTTTCAAAGTCAAAAGAGAAAGTTCTGTAAGAAACAAAACATCATGCACTTGATTGCTAGGCAGTTGCCACTAATTGTAAGTGTTTCTAGGATGACATTACACAGTCTTAACAGGTCAAAGCCTGAGCAAGCACAGGTCTTTATATAATGGTGAATCAAGTTTTGATACTAGCTTTTTAGAACAAAGACCCATTGTTTACTCTTGCCTGTTTGTGTTCCTGTAGTTTGTAGTCATGCTGCATAGGAATCGGATCCTTGCTGTGACTAAACCTGTTTATTGGGGGTAATACATCTGCACTGAAGAGTATGGCTCTTCGGTTTTGAGTGAGGAACATGAATTTGATGAGCATTTCCAAAATGCCCTCTTGGGAAAAGTCCCATTCCCTGATTAAGCCACTATGGTGCTATCAAATGCAAATACTATTAAGAACTAAGTGTGGAAATAATCAGAATGTTCCATGGAGCAAAATCTCCCGAAAGCAGTAATAGAATTATCCAAGGTAGGTGAAAAATTGGATTTTGGGCATTTCTAAAATGACATCACAATGGCCTATTTGACCAAATGTTTTAAATGCATATCATAAATTTGATGCATAATGTTTTCTTTTTCTCCAACATGGAACATTTTAAAGACATCTTAAAAATCTTCCTCCTCCCCCGACCAATATCTTAAATATCTGGTCATATTTGAATTTTATCAGGATGGGCATGAAAAATCACTACTCATTTTAGAAAATCTTGTCCCTGGGTTATAGTTATCTTCGGTTTATATATTAGGTACATAGCTGTGACTTATATAAAGTCAGTAATTTATATGGAATGGATCCTCATCTTTACTCCACTGAAGCACTGAATGTAGCCTGTTAAGCTGAGATGAATGAGTACTGACATCACCTACATTCCTGTGTAGAGAGAGGGTTTTTGTCACCATCTGTTGTTGTATGAATCATGTTTTCCTTATGATTTTATGGGAGAATAAAAATAACAGGAAAGAGAAAATGAGAAAAAAGGAAAAACTGTTGTATATTATGGTCT
Source organism: Egretta garzetta (assembly GCF_000687185.1). Taxonomy (NCBI): domain Eukaryota; kingdom Metazoa; phylum Chordata; class Aves; order Pelecaniformes; family Ardeidae; genus Egretta; species Egretta garzetta. The sequence continues at coordinate 2,085,908 of NW_009259032.1, read as the reverse complement.
GCTAAGAGGATTCATCTTGTTAGGAATGGAGTGCTGCTTGTCTTGGATTCTTTTATTGTCACTTTTGTACAGCTAGCTAATATGCACCAGCTTGGGAAAAAGTATGAGCAGTGGTTATCCTACTACAGAAGCACAGAATGGTTGAGGTTGGAAGGGTCCTCTGGAGTTCACCTGGTCCAACTCTGCTCAAGCAGGGACACTTAGAGCCAGTTGCCCAGGACCATGTCCAGATGACTTCTGAATACCTACAAGGAGGGAGACCCCACCAGCATTCTGGGCAACCTGTGCCAGTGCTCAGTCACCCTCGCAGTAAAAAAGTGTTCCCTGATGTTCAGAGGGAGCCTCCTGTGTTTCAGTTTGTGCCCGTTGCCTCTTGTCCCATCACCGGGCACCACTGAAAAGAGCCTGGCTCCATTCTCTTTGCGCCCTCCCTTCAGGTATTTGTACACATGGGTGAGATCCCCCTTAGCCTTCTCTTCTCCAGGCTGAAGAGTCCCAGCTCTCTCAGCCTTTCCTCATAGGAGAGATGCTGCAGGCTCCCAGTCATCTTCGTGGCCCTTTGCTGGTCTCTATTATGTCTGTGTCTCTCTTGAACCAGGGAGCCCAGAACTGGACCCACTGCTCCAGGTGTGACCTCACCAGTGCTGACCAGAGGGGAAGCATCACCTCCTTTGGCCTGCTGGCAATGCTTTTTCTCTAATGCAGCCAAGGATATCATTAGCTTTATTTGCGACAAGGGCACAGTCCTGACCCGTGGTCAACTTGGTGTCCACCAGGAGCCCAGGTCCCTTTCTGCACAGCTGCTTCCCAGCTGTGTGGCCCCCAGCCTATATGGGTTGTTACATGAAGTTGTTCCTCTCCAGGTGCAGGACTTTATACTTCCCATTGTTGAACTTCATGAGGTTCTTGTCAGCCCATTTCATGAGTCACTTGAGGTCACTCTGGATGACAGCACAAGCCTCAGGTGTACCAGCACCTCCTCCCAGTTTTGTATCATCAGCAAACTTGCTGAGGGTGCACTCTGCCCCACCATCATTAATGAAGATGTTGAAGGGAATTGGACCCCATATTGACCCCTGGGGTACATCCCTAGTTGCTAGCCTCCAACTTGAATTTGTGCTACTGATCACTACCCTTTGGGTCCAGTGGTTCAACCAGTTTTCAGTCCACCTCACTGTCTGCTTATCCAGTCCGTAGTTCATCAGCTTCTCTATGAAGTTCTTACAGGAGAAACTGTTGAAAGCCTTCCTGAATGAAGATAGATTATCTACTTCTGTCCCCTCATCTACCAAGCCAGACATTTCATCACAGAAGGTTATCAAACTGGTCAAGCATGACTTCCCCTTGGTGAAGCCATGCTGACTACCCCTGATAACTTTCTTGTCCTTCATGTGCCTGGAAATGGTTTCCATGATTGGTTATTTCATCACGTTCCCAGGGACTGAGGTGAAGCTAGTCATTCCTTGGGTCCTCTGTCTTGCTCTTTTTGAAGATGGGAGTGACATTTTCTTTCCTGCAGTCCTCAAGGACCTATACCAGTCACCATCATCTTTCAAAGATTATTGAGAGTGACCTTGCAATGACATCAGCCAGCACCTTTCTGTTCGGATAGAAAGTTTTCCTAGTCTGGAATGCACTCCCAAGCCCCAGTTACTTCTCACTCTGTGAATAGAAATGTCTAGGAAATGGACAGCTCATAAAAGTTACTTGGTGTTTTGAACCTGTCTGGGTATATTTCTGAAAATTTTCAGGTTTTGGCTATGAATAAGAAGGATATTATGATTTTTCAATGTGTACTGTTCATTTAAAAGGATGAACAAAAACATTGTGAGAAAGTGTGTGTATTGAATTATTTATGGGTTTACACATGCACATACACTTCCTTGTAAACGTGAATTTTTAACCATGCTATTCTCAACTGCGGCTACTTGTCAGCCAGCCTCTGATGTCTCCTTCAAAATCCTGCATGTATGCATATTTATTTGATTCATTTTTTATTACTTTATATAGGTAGGGACCAGCTCTCAGGTATATTTGGTTCCTAAATAACAGGTCCCGGCCCATGTGACTTAAGAGAATAAGCTTCTCTGAAAGTCACATAGATCTCATGCTTGCTTCTGTCATTTGAACTGCCCCAGGGAAAAGTTTTTGTGTATTATGTAGTAAGGAATGGGACTTACACACTGAATCTTAGTTCAGCAGCTTACAGATAATGAATTTCCCTTCACTTTTGTCAAGTAAAACTCTTCTTTTTGTTCTGTGCAACTACTTCATGTTTATCCTGTGTGTTCGTGTGGTGAGGGGTTTGTGGATTGGGGCTTCTTGTTAAATAAAATGTATCTTTATTACAGCAAATCAAAACCTTAACAAATTCCTCCAAACTGCTTTCTAGCAACAGGGAGAGGGAAGGAAGCATTACCATGCAAGTAACACCCACAGACCAGTAGTCTTCACAAACTAGCATAATCAGAGTTTACTTTCCCGGATAGATTAAGTTAGTTACTTTCCTGGCTTGCCCAGAACAGATATGTAGGTGGGTGAATGAAGTAATGTTCTCAAAAGCATTGCCCATAAAATAAATTCTCCACATTACCTGAAGGACAAGCTGTTAGCTTATATACAGGTTATTTTTGGTTTTGAATAAATGATGCCAGAAGTAATCAACAGTATTAATCATTAAAGAAAGACAGGTTTTTAGAAGAAAACTAAAGCAAACAACTGGCATTATTTTTGCTCATTAACTGTCTTTGGATCTTAAGCAATTATCAGTAGATGCATATGGAATGACTACTGTCAAAATATAGCAGCAATTAAATCCCATTAGGAGAACTCCAGAAGTCATTAACCTGAGTGGAGAGCAGTCCAACAGCACTGGCTTTCTATTCTGTTATCAGGAAGTGTTAGAAAAGATGGAGTGGCCAGCATGTGGTAAAATGAGCCCACAGAAGCTACTTAGAGTTAAGAAACTTCAGAAGTGCCAAGCCATTACATTTTCTAGGCAGCAATGTAGATATAAAGGAGTAAACTGCCACTGTGCTCATGTTGATGGAGCTATATGCCGAGGTAGCTATGACTCCATGAAGGACCACACACCTGGGGTCAGACTGGTGCATGGGTGCTCCAATTCCATGTTGATGCCCTTCATTGTGTTTGTTTTTCCTACCAGGTTCCTTGTTTTCACCCAGCCCCTGTTGTATCCCTTTCGCCTTAGCATCCTCTTCCTCTCTTCTGTTTCAATCTTTACTATTCTCCTTTTGAGACTACATATTGCTGGGGACTTACCCAATGATATTTTCATAAAGCTCCCTGTTCACAGTGCTTTGGGACAGATGCTAACAGTTGGCAAGGCAGTAAAAGAACCTTGTGTACTCTGAGCTGTGTAAGATACACCACAGATAATTTGAAACATCCTCCTCTTGCTTTAATCCACGGAGCTGGCATTCATGGTATATATGTGCCAGGGTAGAAAGCAAGGTGTGTGGCATTATACAGTTTTCATTCCTTTCCTTCTCAGCTCCACAGCATCCACTGAGCTTTCTATCTCCCTAAAGCAAGAGACAAAGCGTGAGAGAAAGATGGCAAACATTTCTAGATTTAGAAATTTCCATACCCAGAGAAGAATTTCTAGAAAACCATTTGCCTGTTTATTTTTCCAGTCTCTTCATCTAATGGGTACAGGAGGGTGGCATCAGGTGGACCCACAACATTAATCTTTATACTAGTCTGGAGGAAAAAAAATGCTACATTAATATGCTCAAATCATTTTGATGTTAAGTCATATGTCAGATCATGAGACATGATTCCAAATGTAAGTGAAATGGTCTTTCCACTGATAAATGGCACAACCTTCAACTTTTAATGGTTGTGGGGGGAGCTCATGACCAGCTAGTAATTTTTATATGTTCAGGAATGGGGAGAGAGTGCATTGTTTTTATCTTGTTTATCTATCACATCATATGAGCTAGTTAAAGAACACTGAGTTGATTACTAGAATAGATTTGTAACCTACATTTTGCGCTCAGATTATGGACTTACTGTAGTATATTTCTTTCTTACTAATGATGATACTTCCGATACTGATAATAGATATGAGTAACCTTCATAAATTATATTTGGATAACTTACTTTGCATTGAAGTAGAGAGGCTAAAATGCCAGCTTTTAATGTGACCTATTCACATCAGGCTCCTCAAAATCAGCAAAAACCCTCATTGACATGAATAGTCTTTGGATGAAGCCTAAAAGTAATTGAGACATATATCTTAATTATCCATAATCCACAATGAGTCACCTCTCCTTCTAAGATTTTGGTTTTGGGCAATACACATACAGGGCATACCTATTTGTTTTCACATGCAATGTTTTTCTTTTAATATTACAGTAGGACCCGAGTTACAAGAAACTGTTGACTCTATTTAAAATAAGTCCATAATGACAACTCATGAGACTTATTTATCTTTCATTTTAGTGTAATATGCAGTTCATTTAGTGCTCTGCATATGATAACACGAACACAGCTTTATAGAAAAATTTCTTGTAAGAAATCAAGAGAGAATGAAAATTAGTTTGGCTGATGTGTTCTATGTAGGAAGCCACCCCTTGTGCCCAGCCCAGCTCTCTCGCCTGTTAAAGATAATATTTTTACAACTTTCAGGGATGAGAAGAAGAAAGGTCTGCAGCATACAGACTTCAGAAACAGGGAGCGTTTTGGCATACTTATTAACACACTTTGTTTTGGAGATAATGAGAACATTGCAAGCTGTTTGGGTCTTTTGTCTAAAAATTCCCACCAGAGGCTCCTGTAAGCCGCCATGGCCTTCAGTGACTGATTCCTGTGGAGCCTATGTCTGATTTAGCTGTTGTTGTCAGCTGTTTCTTGTGCCTGTTGGTGCCTGTTTTGCTGTCAGTGGGCACCTCGCCAAAGTTCTAAGAAATCCACTGGCTTTAGGTGTCCTTTCCTTCACTCCCTTCATAATGGCTGCAATTTTGATCAGCTTCTCATCGAAGAGAGCTGTCATTTTGAAGCACATCACATGGTGACATAAATTAGCTTGCATTGCCCCGTCCCGGCTAGAAATGAAATGGAACTAATGACTGGCATATGGAAGCAGAACTCACAACCACAGCAGATGAAGTGGTTCAGACCTTGCTGTCCCTTGAAATTTTCAACAATCCAATCATCAGAGTAACTGAGATTTTTAAACTAACGTTCCAGTGTATGTTACAGACTAGAATAGCAACTTTTTTATTCTTGATAGTTATTAGTTATATTATAAGTTTCTTTAAGACTCTTAATTTCTCAACACTTGCAGCTTTTTTGTAAAAGCCAATGCACAGCAAAAGGCAACAGAGATTATGTATGGAGATCAGACGAACACAGTGGCTATCCTTCAAATCACAAGAAAAGTTTAAAGCGCAGAGTCTTGTAGGCCCATGAGGAAAAATCTGAAGGTGGGGGCTGGGGAACAGGAAAAGATTTTCTTGTATGCCATCCATGTCACACACTGTAGATGGATAGCGATGTTTTGAATCTTGGAGTGTCTTCAATCTGGAGGATCATGGAAGGGCTGCAGACCACTAATGAGGAAAGCCCCGGTTTTGAAGTAGAAAATGCCCTATGTTTAGTATAAATAGCTGAGGAAAACCTTTCCTAGAATAATATCTGGGAACCCATAACAAATTTAGAAATGTATTAGATTTGTTTTTAGAATCCTGAGTTCAGGAATCTCTGTGCTACGAGGACTCAGCTGTACCACTTCTGTCTGGTTTTTAGGCTTAGATGCTTTTTCAATCTGCATCACTTGAAGACTCTCATCTGGGAGAGATCTCTGATCTCTTGAAGATTGCAATAAGTGGTAATTTGATGAAATACAGAAACAGATCTTTGTGACAGCCTGGTGCCCAGTGAGTGCTCTGATCAGGGTGCTTCACAGTCCTGCTCAGTTTCCTCCTATTTCTGGCACAGTGAATCTTAAATTCTTTTCTGTAGTGTGGAGCAGCTTAAACGTAAACAATATAAAAAGGTGGACTAGTGGGGCCTGTGCAGGCCAGGAACATGCAGTCCAGGTGTCTCACAGGGAATCTAAGTTCCACCACATGGACTAGCCCGAAAGCAGATGATGCAGCAGTCGGCAGTTAGCATCTAAGTCTCCTTTGGAGTTCAGCCCCAAACTTATATAAACCCCGAAATGTGTTTGGCTTTTTTTTCCTGTTTCCAGTATCTGAAGTAATGCTGTGCATTCTGATACCATAAAGCAGTGGCCGATGAGTAAGACACCCTCAGCCTAATGAAATAACTTGATTTCCAGAGAATTTTCGGAAACAGTTTCTCATTTATGGTATAGGTAACCAAGTGTATTCTTCTCTGAGAATGTGCACCACTGAACTCCCTTAGTCACCGAAAGATTAAGTGGTGCTTTTGAACATTGCCACTTTGATCTCAATGTGAGGTCTAACTCAGTCTCAGATCTGTATTTTGCTTCTGTGCTCATTTCCCTCTCTGCTTACAAAGTATGATTTGTTTTGTTTTATATAATAATTGTCTCTATTAGCATTGATATAATTTAGAAACGTCCTTTGCTTTTTTGTTTTTGTTTTTAAATTGGGAAGAGAGAGCTTTGTAAAAAACCACATTTCCTTTATATAGACAATTTTTGTCCTGTACAGCTGAGCATTCTGGAAAAGCGGAGGTTGTTATTTATACAAAGCCATGCAATTGGCAGTAGCAAACTTGAAAATCCTAACAACACATACAGTCTTTCTGCCTCTTGCTTTAACAAATGAGTTCCACATTAGAGTTGTGTCCCTTACTAGGATTGTAATAGATATGAGATACCACCTAATGCTCTAATCACTACACTGTAAAAGCAGGCAGGGCACAATCTGTAGGAACATGAAAGCATGTCAGTTTTGAATACAAATATAGCATCCAAACTATAATGTGAAGAAGAGATGCCTGTATTAAAAGCATCTGCTACAGACTTTTCACAAAACAAACATAATTGCTGGTTTCCAGTGCTATTAAAGGTTTAGAAAAAGTGGTTATTCCCCAGTTCTATCAGTCTAATAACAGATACTACATCTCTCTCCAAACTTTGCCTTGCTTTAAGAAAACAACAATTTACATCTAAGGCTGAAAAGCAGTCCTTCAAACGCACATTGTGATTTACTATGCTCATTGCATAACTAATATTGCAAATTAATGACACTGCTTTTAATATAGAGTGGATTAATGCTGAATTAATTATATTAATGAGCTCAAGACCAGTAGAAAGACATTTATTTTCTTATAAGACTGCAAAACTGGTATTTAGGAATTTTTTTTTGACAAAGGTCAATCAAAGACAATGAGCATTTGTATTAGGTTTCATGTGCAGATTGCCATTGTGATTTATACTGGTGAAATTACATCTGGAAGATCACTCAACAGCCCTAAAAGCTAGGCTTTTTAAAAGTATGGTTGGTAATGAGATCTCTTATCTATTTGTTTGATTCAAAGGTATTTAAGAAATCTTTCCAGCCACAGAGTAGCATATTGGTAGAACTAACCTGTGTGGGAAGAGAGCTGGTGAGAGCACACTGGCCTCACCAGTGGAGCTCAGAGTTAGCAGATAATGTTTCTTGAGCCTTTTAAGCATTCTTTAAGATCTACTTTGTAGTAAGATACTGTAGTGGGATTTGTGTTGCCAAATATTTTTATAGTTACAGTCCTGTTTATGCTGATGAATTTCACTTTTGAAGGCTGCCAGTGAATAGGGATGGAGGACAATCCACTTACTTATTTATGTTTCCTTAAAAAGTGCAGTAAAGAATGGGGCTGCTCTGCATAATGCAAAGACAGAGCAAATCCATTTTAGTTAATATCCTTCATGCTTAAAAAGTATTTTTCAAGTATAATCATAGCCTAATAATCTTCAGTATCTGTAGTGAAACAGTAATGTACATGAAAATGCAGTATATGTTGTTTGGCGGGGGGTGAAGAGAGCAGAATAGGAAGACGGGAGGGGAGGAGAAGAAGCAGCAGTCTCATAGTAAAAATCTGAAATTACTTAATGGACGCTAAAGCAGTGAGAAAAGGGAAAAATAAACAGCGAACCATTTAAAGATGTTGAGAAATTTTCATAAGGCTTCATTAGGTACACTTTCAAATTTACATTGACTATGTTACTGATGCTAAAGATGGTTTTAATCTTAAAATGTTTTCTGATAATCTTATGTGCTTTTTGTAGTCAGATAATTTTTTATACATAAATACTCATAGTATGTAATTACCTGGAACCCAGTCCAAAGATATGTGAATTTTCCAAAGCGGGAGACTGAATCCTTTCAATATATGTGGGCATTAGATCAGACTTTTTCTCTAAAGTGGGTAATTCTCTGACCTGTGGTGGTCAGATGGTGCTCTGCCGTAAAAGCTATCTAAAGACATACGTTTTGTAATGAGGGACAATATTTTGTATAAACCCAGGCAAAATTATTGGGGAGAGGAAGTGAAAAAAGAGGAGGAAAAAAAGATCCAGCGTAGGGAACATGTCCCCAAAACTTTCTCTACCTACTGGAGCCGGCCTTTTCATTGGATCTGCTACAGCCCATTCTCTTTTCTAACCCTACCAGCTCATCTAATAAAGGACAGTCTCTCTTCATGCAAACTGTCTCCTGTATTCTTAGATCATCTTGGCCATAATACAGTCAAGATCACCTAATATTCAGCTGGTCAGCAAAACAATATATCACTTTCCTGATGCAAGGTTGACATTTGCCAACAAGGAAGTGCAGAAGTTCTTTTCTTTTTCCTGCCATAAGTATTTCTGAGATGGAAACTTTCCTGATGGTGTATAGTTCAAAAGAAGACGCTTTTTTTTTTTCATTTTCTAGCTCAGACTGTTTGTTTGTTAGTTTGTTTTTTCTCTTATGCCCATTAATGCTTCACAATCCTTTCAAATAATATAACAGCGCTGACAGACAAAACATGCTTCATCCAACTCTTATTAGAATGTGTTGCTTCTGAACTCTTTCACCTGTTCTCAGGCTTCTTTTAAGTTTGCCTGAAAGCCCCAAGGAAACACCTTGAACTTTAGTATTTTAATCTCTTGATCTCTGTGGATGATGTTGATGGGGGAGCTGTTCCTCTCAGTTGGTGACTGCAGAAAACTGTCGTAGTAAGTTAAGATAAAAACTGTATTATTTTCATTCTTTGGCTCCAACACCAATCAGCTTTGAACTTCTTATTAGAATGAAGTATCATTTAATGCTATCAAAATCAGATGTTTAAGTAATTTTCTAGCAGCAAAGAAAATACAAGATACCTCCAGGATGTGCTTCTAATGAGCATTTTTCTCGCTCCATCTTAAGTGTGTAGCAACAGAAAGACTCACTGATGTACAATTGTGTACGTATTTAAGCTGCTTCCAAAGTTTTAGTGAAGGTACCTTAAATTTTATTTCCTTGGGATCTGTAATATCTGTAGATTTCAAAAGATTAGAGAGAACAGTGTGAAGTTCACTGTGAACACAGTGTAAAATTAACTGGCCCACGGTTTGGAAGACAGGTCTTCATAGCTACGCTTTTAGAGGTTAACCAAATCTTTCCTGGCCTTCCTTTAATGATTGTTGTGCTCATTTACTTTATGTCAGAAGCTCAAATATAATTAAAACGGAAATCTACAGAGAAATACAGGTTTTTGGTAATGGTACCTGATTATTTTCAATGGAGAGGACATTAATGTATTAACGCAGTGAAAGTCATACGCGAGTAGGCAGGCAGAGCAAGTCACTGTTGTAGTGCAGTGTGTTCCCCCTGGTTTCCATATAAACAAGTTTTTCACGATTGGCAACAGGTTTTCATTTTGTTTTCTGTTTTATAGCATGAGGCTTATCTGGCCTCCATCCCCCTCTGTGAAGAGCAGACAAAAATCTCCCCAAGCTCTGACTTACCAGCGGGTCTCCCCAGGCTGTAGTGAGGCCTGCACGGTGCTAGATAAGAAAAGAGTATACTTCAAACAGCTCGGCATTAATCAGCCAGCAAGGCTTCAAGCTCAGTGTTAGAGCAAAGGAATGCAGTTCAGAGGCTCGCTTACATGAAATGAAATTAAACGAGACAGACTCACTTAATTCTTGCTTTTAAAAAGCTCTTGAAGTGCTGTTTTAAACTAGTTACTTTGTGATGCCACTGAGCGAGGCGGTTAATCTGGCTCATCTGAGGGGGAAAGAGGCAGACCCCATGGGATTCTTTGGGAGAATTGCTGGGTTGGCCTTTGAAACAACTTCCTTATATCTTATTCATACCTTTCCAGCATAACATATTGTATCATCTATTATCTTTAACTAAAATACTCAGCTCCTCCTTTCGTATCACTGTTAGGGCAGTCCTTGTAAGGAATGTAGATGGTAGCTTAATTGCTCTGTGAGGCAACACAGGATCTTCTACTGTGCACCCAAGAACTACACTTACGTGATTCAAGGGCGATCTTAGCTTGTGACTTTAAGGGAAGTGAGAGAGCTGACAGTGAAACTTTACTTTGCAATACACTCCGAATTGTGCTGGGGAAGGATGTTGGACAACTTGAGGAAATCAGTGTAGAAAACTGAGCAAAAATTCATCCTTTATCTATTCTTCTCGTTTTACAAGCTTCAGAAATTAGAAGAAAGTCAGTGTGCTCTGTGGTATATTCACGGTAATACAAGATTTTTGAAAAACACATAGATGGCAAGTAACAACTAGAGTCCGAAGTCTAAACAGAATGTGCCTAAGAAAATCCTGTAGTTATAGAAACTATTCCAAAATGGTTCTGTATTAAGGATCTCTTTCCTAATTAAGTGATTAGCCAATCAGAGCAATCAATTTATGCTAATGATAGGGCTAATAGTGAATTCCCAGTTGGAGTTTAAATCCATGGCTGTAAGCTCAGAAGCATCTGTTCTAATGATTAAACCATTTGCTCTGTATATATCTGATACTAGCTCCATTAGCTAAACCAATGATAACTTAACTGTAGCTCTTTCACCTTAGGCAGGAAGTAAAGTACCTAAGAAAATATTCTGTACAGGCAAACTCATGATAGGTAGATACTTCCGTCATTGTGCTCTTTGAACTCTGCTGCGGTAAAAACAGATCTGCAGTGCTTGGAACTGTATCCTTTGCTCCAGCAGAAACAAAGGTCACCTACCAAAACCATGGAAGACTCATGCTGAGCACTGGAGCCTTTCTGGAGCTCATGTGTATACTTGCCACTGATGTATGTATTTGCATTTATTAAATAATAGCCTTAAATATAAGTAGTCAGGAGATTTGTGGAGATAGAAGAAAGGTCAGTAGGACGCTGGAGGAGTTCTATGTGAGTGAGGGGGAAAAGGGCTTTCAATAAGCAATTGACATCAGATTTTTACAGTGTCTACCTTACCAGAGAAACACTTTAAAAATTAAGATAAGTGAGCATTTATAACTCTCTGAAATAAAAACCACACTTTTTATCTATTTGAAGGCCAAATCTAGATCTTGTCCTCCTGTCTGTCTCTTTCTTCCAGCTAATATAATATATGTAACATTCTTTTAAAAATGAAGCTATATAAAATAGGATTATATAGACGATTATGTATAATACAATTGCCCATATAAAATTTCCCATCACTCTTGGAGATTTATGCAATTCACTTAAACAATGTTTACTGGCATTTGTGTTACGGAGTGGGATTGGTCAGTTCTGTCTGCATTAAAGCACGCAGTTGTTAGTTTTCATTGCAGATGCTTTTTCTGGAGAGCGTTAGGTCGCTGTCCCGCTCTGACATACTATTTTCAAATGAGAGATATTGAAATAAAGCACTGCTGCAAGGAGAAAAATGAGGCTTCGAGTACTACGTTAATAGAAAAGAATTTGTCCTCAGAATGTGATTTAATTTATGCTAATATCTCCTGTTGTTTAAGTGATGAACTGGTATATGAAAGAGGGAAATAATGCAATTTTTAAACAGTTATATTATTAGGGGCCTATTGTATTTGATTTGGCTACAATAGCATCAAAAGAGAGCTGAGGATGATAACTGAGTATCTTAAGGTGCCTGCTATAAGCCTGTATTCTGCCTTTCATCCAGAGTGACCCATTATCACCTGGGCTCCGACTAAGCAATGTTAATTTTTTATTTAGTATCTTTATTCCAAAGATAAAATGAAAAGAAAATAAAGGTTCATCAGAAGGATTGAGGGATGAGAAGGCTGATGAAGAACCACAAAGTGGAAAAAGAGGCAAGGAGTTTCAGTGAAAACAAGAAAAAGGTGGCAGAGAAAATGTAAGGGAAGTGATGGGAAGAGAAGAGGCAGGTAACAAAGTTTGTGAGGCAGGGGAGGGGCTTTCTAAAGTCAAAATTACCATGTGGTTAGTAAGTGGAACTGAATGCGAAATAAGGTCAGAGAATGAGGAGCAAGAAGGCTTAGACAAATGCTAGTACATTAAGTGTTTTGTCCTGTCCAGTCACTTCCCCACATCTAGTGTCACAAACTGGAAAACAGAAACCAAAGGCAATTTCATGTCAGGCCTGTGCAGCACTCCAATAAGCTGAGCAAAAGGAGAAGAGAAAGACACGGCAGAGCGTAGCCTCCAGACAACAACAATATGTGGCAGGAAAGGGTGCTAATTTGCTTCCTTAGCAGTCATCTATTTGCTTGCATATACTGCAGAGGAGAGAAATAAGGATTTTTATTTTCCTTCCCTCCCCTCTTATTTTTCCCCCACCTCATTTCACGTTCAGTCATCTGTTCTGCAGTGTGCTGTTCTCTTCAGTCAAGAATAGCACACCAACTATTGCCAATTCCAGTCTTCTGGGAGATGCTCTTGCATTGTGCAGCTGTCTTCCCAAAGACAGGGGCATCACCTCCCTAAAAACCTCTTACTTTGCTATTCTCAAGGCTGCAAGCTTGAGTTTGTCCCAGAAACCAATCATCCAGTTGTCACTCAGCGTGCTATCACCATATGCTAACTTGATGGGAAGCTGTCTTCAAAGCAAACGTGATTGTCCACTCTACCACTCCACGACTGTGTGGGTGCATATGTGCAACCATGCAGGTAGTGTCTGTGTGCGTATGCAGGGAAGCACAGTTAGCATGAAATGATTCAAGTGTCAAACAACAGGGAGAATTTGCTAGCCACATACGCTGCGTGAAACCTGGCAGCATTTAGTATTTTCCATTTTTACTTAGAGGATCAGAAGCCCCATAGGTTGTTTTAAAAAAAAACACCCACAAAACCAGAAATAAAATAAGCGGGGGGAGGTTTTGGGGTCAGTCCAGTAATTTCAGACATGAAGTTCGTATAAGTGGAAACACTGATTTATTCACATCTAGCCATTCTCATTTTCAGCAACTGGGACGAGCTACATCTGGAGGCAGAAACATGATAAAGAGTCCCCAGATACTGGTAGTCTTTGAGAGCAGAAACTATTTTAGAGGATTTAAATGACAATTTTTTTCAAAGTTGTTAGCTACTAAATCAGCTTATTAGGCATGCTTCAAAACTCCACTGGGAATCATCCTTCTTTCTTTTTTTTTTTGAGACACAAAGACACAAATCTTTCTTTTTAAAAAATATGTAAACACAAGTGAATAGCAACATATTTCAACAGTTATATTTTGCAATTCCTTTCTGTCGCACTGAGGACACTTAATTCAGTGGCACTATTCACAGCAGTGAGGGGAGGACAATAATGGAAAGAAAGTTTAAAAACACCATTTAGGCTTCTGTTTGGAAAGTGAAGGGCAAATCTCCCAAGGCTCTGCGTGAAAAGAGAGAGCTTTGCCAGGATTCTTTTCTATTGGATCCAGAATCACTCCCCGTATAATCTTTTTCCAAAAGACAAGGCCAGTAACAAGCATTCTTTCTCTGTGACTTGAGAAATAAGACAAAAACATAAAATGATCTCACCTTTCACCTTATATGAGGTGAATGGGTCAGGACAGACGGTTGGTTTTGTGTCTGTATATAGATGTCTGCTGGCCTGCCTTGGGAACAGCATTCCTGAATGAATTCCCAAAACAGGTATGTGGTATATCTTCTCTGTGTTGCCCTTAGAACGTACAAGGAAAAGGCATCACCTCTGTGTCAGAACAGCATGTTTCCTACCTGTTCTCTTTCCTTCTGAGCTTAGAGTAACATTATTGGTATTGCTTGAAAGGTCCTCTACTTCTTAAAATTTGCGCATTGACACACAAAGAAACAAAATGATCAAGCTCAGTTTTCATGTAGGTTGGACAAATTGTAGCTAGGAGATAAGGATGGTTTTGTTGCTGTTGGCCTGAATGGGATTTTAAATAATGGATTTAACTAAAATACCATCCCTGAATAGGATTTGAACTAGTGGCTGTCGCTGAGGAGAGGATGAGCTCTGTATCTCAAGATTCTCTTCACATGGGGAGGTTTCCCATTCCTTATGTTAACTTCTGTCTGTAAGTAGTAATACTAAAAATAGTTGTTGCTATTGAACTGAATTTTGCATTGTCAGTACAGCGGTTACTGAATTTAACTGTTAAAAAATAGATACATAAGGAACAGAAAAGTTCTAAAGTTAAAAAAAATCCCAAATGTCTTCAAATTCTCTGCTGTCAATACAATTTCTAGTTATGTCACTGAAACAAAGAAGAATGTGTTGCTATAACTAAAAGAAGGTCTAAGCAATAACATAGCTTCTTCCAAGAAACACTTTAAAAGTTGAGAGAGGGCTGTTTGGTTTTTTTCCCACTGTTGTTAGAGTATCATCAAAAAGAAATTTACTCCTTTTTTTATTACGTAGTTTCCCCTGTCAAAATTGGCTTATATGCATGCAGATTCTAGAGCTGTACCATTCTGGACATTTTATTGAAGCCAGATTGCCCAATTTTGACAAATGCACATGGATGCATGGGCTAGCATATAGTGCACAAGTACCTATGCAGCAGTTGTGTGTGGTTAGTAAGATGCTCACTTGCCATGTTTTTGCACAGATTGGTGATTATGGTGTGCAAATGAGGTAGCAGAGGACATAAATGAGAGGTGCGTGTATATGCAGGTAACGTTACATCCTCCCCTATATTATGATCCTTGTGAGAAGAAGTGTTAGCAATGGTCTGCAGTCAGCCAGGGACTGATTTTTATGTAGAAGATGTTCAAATAGTATGGTGAAGGCAGTGGCAGAAGACTGAGGGGAAAACTGCTGTTTGTAACTCCTACAATGGTGGTGTAAGATTATAGCCGAGTGAGGAACATATAGTGAAGCCTCACTGATGCCTACTGCATCTTTCTGAAAGGATAGCTTCAGCAACAGTAGAAGCATCCCAGAGGGGAAAGGCAGAGGCAAGCATAGAGGTGGACACCCGGACACCAGAACCACAACACGTGGACATCAGAAGAGACTGTTGCAGCTCAGTTTGTGTTTGGAAATCTGGTCTTTCTGGCAGTGAAGTGGAATGTGATTCTTCACATAGCACCAAGATATGTACACATACAGAGCTGTAAAAATGCATAGAAATCCTGAATGACAGGAATTTTGAGGGAAAATTTGCAGTGAAAGCAGTCATTTAATTGAACAGAGGTTGAGCAGGTAGGAGCTTTTCCTTTAGTGTGAGCTTCTTTTCTAAACCTCTACTTTGAAAAGGCATATAGCTGTTGCCTGTCAGCTAAATTGGACTGGTGTTTTGACACCACACATTTTTAAGCACCAGTGGAGCAGAAATGAAAGCTATCAATAATAAGCTTGGCCATACAGGTGTACGCCCACTTGCATTCTAATATTTATAAAAACCTATTCCATACTTCACTGCTGAGGGGTGAAACTAGTGACAGAAAATGCATGAGCCTTCCAGAGCCCGTGCACTACAAGCTCACATTTCCACTTATCAGGGAAGAAATTCCATTTTGTTTTATATTCTAAGAACAGAGAAAAAAGAGTCCAAACACTAAACACATTCAGTGTTCCTGTCAGTGCCAGACTTCTGCACTGGAGGACTTCCGTGTGACACAAAATCAAAAGCTACTGTTCCCTGGCAGCCCTGCCTGTCGTTCAGTCTGCTCTAATAAAAGAGAAAAGAATGTAAAAAGTGGCAACTTCTGCAACTGTGCAAATGTTGCATCTCACTGCCAGTAGGCTTGTGGCTGGGATTCAACTTATGCACCAAGTCTAGGGCTAGCTGATACTTAGCATGTTTATTTATGTATGTTATATACACTGGAAACGTATGGTCTTTGTGTTTTATTGCTTTCCAAAGGGACTGGCTTGTACTCTTCCAGAATTAGATGAAAGCATATGAAAAACACCACAGAGGAACTAGAATCTGATTGACGCAGATGTTCCACAGGGCTTATGAAATGCACCTTCCCTCTATAAATCACCGGAGTTTTAATCTACTGAACTTTCCTCTTAAAGAAATATGTATTTGCAAATGCAATTACTGTGCTTTTCAGTGGTTATTGTATTACTATTTGCATGAAGCAGACTTGAAGTACCTCATGCATGTCATTTTCATGTGTTTAATATTGTCATAGTGGCCTTTGGAGGGCAAGTGAAGTGCTCCCAATGTCCCAGTGGAAGCCTTTCTTTCAGTAGTATTTCTAGCCCTAAAATGATACTAGAAGTCAGAGTTCAAAATGATAAAATTGTGCATAAAGTTAAACACAAAGAGAGGGCTATAGTCTTTATCTGGGAGGTGTGTGAGCTATCATTATTGATAAAATTTCACAGACTTTTAACACTTTTAAAAAAAATATAGAATCATAGAATCATAGAATGTTTTGGGTTGGAAGGGACCCCTAGAGGTCATCTAGTCCAACCCCCCTGCAGGAGCAGGGACACCGCTAACTAGATCAGGTTGCTCAGAGCCCCATCCAACCTCGCCTTGAATGTTTCCAGGGATGGGGCCTCCGCCACCTCTCTGGGGAACCCGTTCCAGTGTTTCACCACCCTCATTGTAAAGAATTTCTTCCTTATATCTAGTCTAAACCTACCCTGGTTTAGTTTAAAACCATTACCCCTTGTCCTGTGGAAACGTGAACCTCAGCTATAGCCTCTTGCCTTCATTTTTCCCAAAAGAAGATTTTTTTTCCCTTTTAAAGGATGTAGGAATACAAAATAATTTTAATATGAGGGACATAGTTATTTCAAGAGTTTATTTTAAATTCTTGCGTTGTCCCTACCCTAGGGATTATTTGCAGAGGGCAAAGAGAAGGACTCTATGTGTGAGTACATGTGCATGCATATGTGTATGGGCACTTGTAAGCGTACATGCGCATACACACACAGTTAGCTGGTCTGTCACAAATTTGTCCAGTTATTATACAGTATCTCTGTAACGAGGTTTAAATGAATAATTACCTGACTGAATAAGGCCTTTTGGCTAGGTATGTTTGATATTTAAATGTTTCACGCTTTTTTTGGTAATAGGATTCAAACAACTTCTTTGGCAAATTATCCTGTTAAATTATGTGGCACTCAAGCTGGCAACCAGTTTTATCACCTGCGAGTAACTGTTAGCCCAGCACATGCTCACGTTCCTGCTATGCGTTCACCATGGAGCTTGTTCTAGTTAAGATCCTATTAGCTGAATTACTTTGCAGCACATTATAAACATCACTATGATTACAGGGACCAAAAGTCTCCCTATTAATTTCTGCAGAACAGTAGCTCTGAGCGTCAAAGCTACCATTCCAATTACATTGAAATTGGGTTGCTGCGCTGTATTGACAAGCAGCGCTACGAATAGCACAGGTGTGAATACCTGCTCTCGCGGGGGAGGTCGAACACAGCAGACAGGAGTCTCCATGGGTCACACGTAGGCTAACTGGAGGGACTGGTAATTTAAGCTAGCTTCTGAGTAAATTAAATCAGACAAACGGTGGGGTGGATTTCACAACTCTTTAGGATGCTTCTCTTTCATCATTTGCTGCACGCATGTAAACACCTCCTAAAATGTCTTCACTGATCTAAGGGGCAAACTGCTCTGCAGAGGCAGGTGTGCGTGCAGCTCCATCAGAAAGGAAGGCGGTTGTGGGAGTGGCATCCAAGGGCTGAATTTGGCCTCACATGTGAAAACTGACATAACTACACCTGGGATAAAAGTGTTAGGAATACAAAACACATCACTCTAGTAATTCTGTCTTGCTTTTTCTGCTTCCTTACTGTCAGGGTACCTGTTGGAGTGGGAAATGCCATGGCACAAAGCGGATAAAGAATGTTGTTCTCATAAACAAGCTATTTAGAGTGCCTTCTTATGTTACTTTTTTTCTTTTTTTCTTTGGGCTATTTTGAACACCACTTGCTGCATTGTAAATTATTGCAGCGACTTTTAGCTAAATTTGCTAAATGTGCGTATAGCAGTTGTTAGCTTAGCCTGGTTGGTGTCTTTGGAGTCAAATCTGAGGAAGAAAGTCAAGGTTGTTGTGCCACGCTAGCAGGAGGGCATGGCCAGGAGTATCAGTGTCCCCTGTCATCCAGAGGGTCAGCAATCTATGCCAGGCCTTTTTCAGAAAATCTCCGGTTGATATGAACAAGCAGATTAGGAATATCTGATGTCAGAAATAGCATTTCTGCTAAACTTTGTTCAGTCCTTTCATCCTCTTTAAGATGAGAAACTCTTTTGTTCACAACTCCACCCAAAATTCTGGTGTTAGGTAGTCATGGCCCGTCCTATCACTCTACCCCTTGTTTCTTAATTTAATGTAATCTCCAATTTTAAATATTTTTTTTTCCACATCTTGAATTAGGGAGCTGCTTATTGCAGCTCTACAATTAGGGAGATCTATATTGTCTGAGTAGGAAAGCAGGCTATATATTTTATTTTTTATTAAATTATAATTTTGAGAACAGTAGTTTTCAATTTTTCCTGTAAGTCAAGAAGTATGACAATTTTCACAAGCACATTTGAAGTGAAACAGGTTATAACAAACCAGTAATAGTAACTGTTACCTGCTGGTTTTAATCACCACTAAAATGCCAGAAAGGTTAAAAAAAAATCCTCAAGACCTGATACAAGCAAGCACAGATATGTAGCAAATGAGTATAACATGTTTCTATTTTGTGTTAGATCATTTACTATACGGAATTGATGTTTTAACTCCCATTTGTACTTCTGCTGCTAAGTGAGTACGTCAGATCGAGCATTTTGCATGTGGCAGGCGCCTTCAAGGACAAACACAAAGGCTTGTCGTAGGACTCAGCACATTGATGTAATGCTGCAAAAAACATCAGGAAATTGTGAAGAAATAAATAACTTGAGCCCCATCATTATGATAGTTAATGGCTTTAGGGATGGCACTAAAGCAGACAATATGGTCAGAATGAAGTCTCCATCTGTGTCTGTGCTGTCAAGGGAAATAGTTTTACATCATTTCTTATCTCTCTTTTGGTCCCTGTGACAAGTAGCCCATGAGGTGTTCAGACCCTGCACTGAACTGACTAATGAAAGATGATAGGATGGGAATTGATAAGTGAATTTAGCTTGACTGTAAACCCTGCAACGTCAGACGGCAACGCCTCCTCTTATCCCTTTTATAATCTTTCTTTTAGTATATGGTGCCCCTTAAAACCTTCCTGCATAACTCTGAAATGTCATTTTCACAGTGATTCAGAAGTGATCAGAAAGGCAAGCAAAATGACATAGAGAGCAGGGCTCAATTAATGGGCTGTCAAAAAAGTATTCTCACTTGGAAGGATTTCAGGCTTCTCTCAGATCTGATGCTAACCCAGAAAAAATCTTGACAAAACTGAATTCTATTAATTTTCAATATAAAAGTCAGAGTTTCTTTATTGAAAGTTTTGCAATACGCTTTTAGCTCATAACTAGACTATTTGTGTTTATTCCCCATTCTGGTGATAGGCAAACCCTAATACAGTTCTGATGCCTGATCCCAGAGAGGTCAAGAGGGTTACTCATGTGAGTGAGGTCATCATATACATGCTTAAATGTGAGCACTGTGGAAGCCACACTTCAATGATCTGGTTCGCTCCGAGTAAGAACTTTGAATGCTCCCTCAAAATAGTCCGAGCTGCCTGCAAAAAAAGCACAGCAAATTAAACAAACCTCCCTCAACAAGCAGCCTCTGCCTCCCAACCTCAACAGGCGTGTGTTGCAAGGTTGCTAAAATATCTTGGTGGAAATCACCACATACAGAGTATTTTGGAGGTAAGTTGTTATAACTGTTTCAGGCCACAGGTACAAACAGAAAAGCAAAATCTCACCAAGCAAGAAGACAAAACAAGTTTTTAAAATTAAGGGTTTTTTTAAAAAAAACTTTCAGGCTGACTGACTTGGTTCATTTTGTTCCAATCTTGCTTTTGTGGCTTGGGAACATAATTCATAATTGTTCCATTTTTCAAGACCACAGTCATGAGTGTGTAAAGGTAGTAAAGCCTGATACTGTTTTCGAACTGACTTGATTGTGTCAAGAAGCAATGGCTTAATCCTTCTTCTTCTTCTTCTGGAATCTGTGTTTTGACTTCCTGTATTACTAACTTGCACCATTTTATTTTCTTAATTTTCATGGTCTCTAATGTTGCGTCCTCCATGGTCTGCAATATTCAGGCTCTGAACCAATGTCATTGCTTTATAACAAAGACCTCATATCCTTCTAAATCCTTAAGCCTGATTATTTGGATAAACTCTGAATGGGTGCTTAACAGTTTGAAAAGCGGGCATAATGTCTAAGCTTACTCTCTATTAACTCCAGTCACCAGAAGGAGAACCGCCTCAAACTTGAATGCACATGGATCATGGATGGGATGAGTTGCTGTCAAGAGTGACTCTGGAGGGAAAACTACTTGAGATTTAATAGATGCATAGCATTTTATAACACAAAGTGAGATGAATCCTATGAAAGATGATCAAACAAGTATCAGTTTCTAGAGGTTCATAAATACAGACATTAAACTGTCCACCTACTTGATCGAGGTCACCTATTTGAACCTAATTTAAAAAGGTGACTGGTTTGCCTAAGTATGAGGAGGGCAAAATGCTGAGGTAACATCTATGCTTTCTTGTTTGGTGTTGGTGTGCAGGGGAGCAATTGAGAACAGATCAAAGGGAGTTGTAAACCTGAACACTTAAACTGCATCACTTATCATTTGGTGAGAATCAGGGCATATTACCTAAGGATATAGCTGTTGGTTTATCAGGTGAAGAGCCAGAGCTAGATCTTTGTGATAAATTTTTTTTCTTCTTTTTTTGTTTTCAGGACTGAAAGTGAAAATTAAGAGGAAGATAAGTAAAAGTTGTCCTGAAATTATTTTACTGAGAAAAAAAGCTGAAAGAAATGTATATTCATTATTTAAAAAAAAAAAAAAAGCAATACTTTGGAAAATATTCAAATAGAATCCTTCAGATTCACCGAGGATTATTCCCTTTTTTGGGGGTGGGTGGGGAGAGTTAGGGATGCATGCATATATTCTAAATTCCTGGACTGGGGCTTGTGAGAAGTTATTAGTTCTCTGCACATGAAAATCAGCTCCCCCCTTGACTCCACAAATAGAATAAGGCAGTAAGAGTTCATAGTCTCCCAAACTTTGTATTTTTGGAAGAATGAGTCAGTCCTCCTACAAATGTCAAAACAATTAGCTATGAGGGGATTACAGTAAGTTTGCTGGATAATAAAGGCTATATATTTCATATAAGCATGGAGAACTAGTTTGCACACTTACACATACGGTTTGACTGACTGCAACCGTGCACTGAAATAATTAAGGAACATAGGTAGGGGTTAGTCCTATCTCTGAAATGAATCAGGCTGTAAGTAATTCATCAACTGAGTCTGCTACATGTTCTATTCAAAAAAAGCAATACTTAAGTCAGACCTGGCAAATTTAAAGCAACCTTTTTGCGCTGCTTCTAGCTCATCTTTTGCAATATGTTTGAACGCACGCTTCATCTCAGTTTAAAATGTATTGCTTCCATAATGGCAGTTCTGGAAGGCAGAAAATAATGAATCACTGAAACATGGGAGTTTTCAGTCAATTTAGGACACCACCACCATGACCACAAAGCTGCCAACTTCCGCTAGAAAAAACGGGTTCTGTCCTTGCAAGTTCGAGCTGCTGAAATAAGCAGTTGTAGGCCTGCTTGTATTGCTTTCCTGTCTTTATGCTTTGCCATTCTGTACTGATTTTTAGTATAAGCCACGGACAGTTCAGTTTTTCAAGTTTCATCTTGACTTGGATCCACCCCTCAGAGCTGGATGATGGAGCTCTACACAGGTGGGGTGCAGCACCTCTAGGAAGGTGGAATGAAACCCATCTGTGTCTTCCAAGCTCTAGCCATACCACCCACCCCTACTCTTAGAGAATATGCTGAGACTGCCGGAGGAAGATATATAAACCATGTGCAGCTTCCGTCTAAACTGTCCTTCTCTAAGACTTCAGGCACAGGATTAGTGAAGAGGGCTGGATGATAAATGAGAACAGCTCTGCAGTCACCCCTGTCATACTGCCCGCTTCCAGTACTGGTAATAGGAACAAAATTCTTCTGAGGCCTCCACGAGCTTGTCTGTGTAGAGTGAGTATGGTTTAAAAGTCACTTTCTTGCTTTCCACGTGTCAAGAAATTTTGGCCAGACTTCCATGACCTGAATCTTGCAGTTATGAACAGTTATATACTTTTTTGGTTTAATAGTCCCTTTTGAAGCCTCTGGATATTCTGTTTTGTCTTCTGATACATTTATTTTGCTCAGAATGCTATGCCTGCCCTGTAATTTTTCATAACTGATTTTGGAAATTAGATTTGATACCATCTTCCAACCATACAAATCTCTCTTTTCCTCCATCTTTTAAATCTTCTTAAGACTATATCTTCATTAGCATTCACTCAAAAACTCCTCTAATGTTTACAGAAGTAGTTTTCTAAGGTGTCTCTGAGAAAGGCATGCCTTATATATCATTAACATTTGTAGAATCAGGTTTTAAATATTAGATGTGAGGCCAGAGATGCTGATGTTTATTTTGGTCAAAACAAAAATTGCCCCAATCTTAACCTTTAGAGCAGTAGGAATTTAGTGATCTTCCTGTTGTGAAACAGCACCACAAAGCTATCTTGATTTTTTTTTAAATTTTAAAAACATACTTACAAATAATCAATATGTAATCTAAATAAAGATTCCTCTAGTGCATATTTCAGTTTATGAACAAGATAGCCTTCTCCTACCGTGAAGAATTTCCACTAAACTGTACTGTTCCAGCTATTTAAAAATTACCAGGCCAGACAATGGCAAACAAACTTGGTGTAAGATGTGCGCAAGCATTAAGCATAGCCTATATGCATTTTTTAGTTACTCTGTGTTGGTGGGAATATTTTTTGTGGTTTTGGATATTTTTAGATAGGAAAAGAATTTTCACATAGTGATGTTGGAATTGATTAACATGGAAGACTAAGTTGAGATTGAAAGCCCCACTGGGGAAAACAAAATAAAACAAAGCAGAAACCAAAGGAGTAGATATTAAGGGGAGGGGCAATTGGTTTTCCATAAGGTTGGGTTTTGCTTGTGATAAAAAAAAAATCTTTAAAAGATACCAGAAAAAGAGAAGGGATCTGACTGCATTTCATGGATTATGTTTTTCTGACAGAATGGTCCTGTTGTAGGTTTGTCAAAATAAATATAGAGATATCGTTTTATTTTCTGCTACTTAATGTTACTCTAGTGCTTCCTGAAAAAGGTATTTTCTATTGCTGAATGTGCAAGTAAAACCATAGTGGCCACATATTTGACTTTTGTAAGAATAAAATAAACACCCGGTGAGATACTGTTTTCTGTATCCTTTCTGGTGTCTGTGAAAGAGATTAAAGATGTCCTCCTCTTTAATTTATAAAGCCTTTGGGCACTTCAGTATAGCATAATTAATTTTAATTCTCTGACTCAATACAGAAGCCAAACAGCATTAGGAGAATGGTTAGCAGATCTTACACTCACAACTCGCATTGGTTTATAACTCTGACTGAACTCTGATTTTTTTTTTTTTTTTCAGTGACACGCTCAGATTTGATCTGGTTTCCAACATCTATTATTTAACCTTGATAAACAAAAATAAAATGCCCTACCAAAAAATGCCTCACATATATCTTGGCTTCCTGATTCCAGTAATGCATTCATTTGAAAAGCCAACTTCTCTCAAGGTCATGGATTTAAAAACAAACCAAAATATATTAAAAAAAACCCCCAAACAACAACAAGAACAACAAAAGCAGCAAGCACCAAACAATAGCTGGCTCAGGTTTGTTTTTACTGGGTTACACAGTAAGTCATGTGTGGGCTTTGTTTGTTCTAAATTTCATGTCTAACAATTTCTTGGCCAAACAACCTTGACAGTGTCCCTTTAACTTATTCATAGCAACACGCAGAGACATCACAGTGAATTTATTTATTTATTTACATCTCTTAAGTATTTCAGAGGCCTACAGCTTCTTCACAAAATCTTCTGTGCTGAACTTCAGAATAAGCTTTACTGTCTGTTTGGATTGATTGATTGATGGGCCTGTGAGCCCAGTTACTCTTCTGACAAGCTGCGCTCACGGGCGCTTAGCCTGGGTAAATAAACAGGTCAGTGAAGTGAGAAGTATGTGGCTTTGTGGTATGTTTTGTGCAAGCCGGCTATTCTTTCACCACAAGATTACCTAGAGTATATCAGATGGGCAGTCATTGGGACTGGGCATTACTTAGCCTTGCACACTCTGGAATAGAGAGAACAGTTTCTGTTGGGTTTGAAACGAGCTTGTGCCAACCAAGCCATTAAATGATAGTTAATACAAGATTCTGAGAAATAATTGGAATTCATGAACTCATCAGGCATTATACAGATGCAAGTTTTTTCATTAGCATTTATATTTGCCAAGCATCTCTTTTTGCTTTTCATGTGTACTACAGACAGGTTCCATTTCTTTTTGTAAGTGTCAGCAATCATTGGCATCATGGTTAGTACTAATCTTGGACTCATAATGACTTTCCATCTTAAGGTCTTCTATGAGCTGTCTGGAATCTTTGACTAGGTTGATCTGTGAGCTCCTTTTAGGCAGTGCCATAAAAATGTAAAAGTCCTGCTGTGCTTAATTAAAAAAGAAGCATCAGTATCTCTTATGTACAACTAATGGCATTTTCTTTTAAATTGGGAGGAAGATATAGCAAGGCTGGTCCAGATCCTCAGCTGATAATTTACATTTATTAAGGATCTGGCATAGGGAGTCTGCCTATGGAATTATGATTGCATTTATTTTTTAGTTAATGCACACAGTTTGAATTAGGTACTTCAATCATTGCACTGTGTTTCAGTAATGAACATCATCATTGATAACTACGAATTACAGCTCCAAGTAAAAGATAGGCACATTCATATCCTTCTTCAGGCTTTATTAAACTTTTCTGACATTTAGAAAATGCAGTTTGCTTTCCTACTGTTACGCATTAGACTTTTAGGAGAACTCAAATGGGATATATTTGCACTGTGCATAATCATGCTTTGAGGAGCAATATATTCAGGGAATCCATTTAGAAGAAATTCATTCTTCTGAATGGCATCCTTCAAATGAGGGTGTGCCTGCACTGTGCATGTCAAAGATCCAGCCGCGCTTTTTCTTCTTGTCATTTCCAGAATTACTCTTCTGCTCTTTTCCTACAGCATGCAGTATGCTAAGTTTTCATTGGCATCTGCCTTCTCTGCTCAGCGTTGATTCCATTCCACTAGGATCTCCGCATGGGCTTGTGAAGCACTTTGGGAGATAAGATGCTATAGAAATATAAACAAGTAGGGGAATTTCCGAGCACTTGACCCATTACCTGTGGTGTGCAGAGGAACTCTGGCTAAGGCAAGCAACTGAGGACCCCTGTGGCATGGAAGATGCAGTTTAAAGTTGATTATCACTGATAAAAGAGAGTAACTGAGGTTAAAACTTAATTTGCTGAACTTATGCAATTTCTGTGGCCAAAATGCTTTTTGAGGAATGCTGTGAGCACAACCAGAAAGAGCCTAGGAGTTACTTTAGGTTGGTTCAAGGCTCCCACCTGATCACAAGGTCAAGAAATTACAAGATCACCAGGCTATATTCTCTGTCCTTTTTTGACCAGAGGATCTGTATCTATGAAGATTGTTATGTGGAGAGTAGGAAATGAAACCATATACTTACACAAAACAGAACTGGATGAATCTTGAGAAGTCATCTAGTTTACATTCCCTGCCTCAGAATAAGGTCAGATGCTTGTCAGATGCTGACAGTTGCTTGTCCTACATTTTATTTAAAATACATTATAATGGCAGCTCTATATCTTTCTCAGATCAGCTCTTCTATTGGTTCACGGCCCTTGCCTGTAGAAGGCTTTCCTGGAAATGTACTTACATCTTCCTTTCTGCAATTTAAGCCCATTTTTGCACCCTGTTCTATCCCTCACAGATATCAAGAACAATCCATTCCCTTTTGGGTTTTTTTTTTTGCCAATACTCATTCACAGTCTATTACCATTCTTCTTTTCAGGCTTTGCTTTTCTGGACTAAAAGCCAGTTCTTTCAGCTCTTCCTTGTGGATTCATGTTCTCCAGGCTTTTGAATACTTTGTTTGCTCTTCTCTAGGCTGCCTTCTATGTATGTGTGTTTTTCTTGTAGAGCATGCCCAAAGCAAGGCACCGTGCTTAAATTTGTCACTGCTGGTTCTGGATGGTGCAATAAGTAATTTGGAGTTTCTCGCAGCTGTTTGCATTCACACAGCCAGTGATGGTGTTTGTCTCACACTGTGGCTCCACAACGTTGATTTACGTTCAACTTGTACCCCGCTATACTGCTGCCTCATTGCTTGTCCCCCTGCAGCTGATCATTTCTGCCCAATGATAGCTTTAAATGGCCCTATCTGAACTGAATTCTGTTTTTTCCCCACCCCATTTTTCTAGTTTCTCAGCAATGCAAATCCTGTCTTCCAGTGTTGTCGCTTATTGTGGCGCTATGTGCAAGCTCAATATTCCACCATTGTGTTATTTAAAAAGAAAATGAGAAAAAAAATCTTTGAATTTGGCAGCAATAGGTTGAACAGGTGAAGCTGACTGTTGAACACCAGTGGTAGCTCAGCCTGCCAGTCTATTTAAACTGAGTAAATCAGCTGCTGCTGAGCTTGGGGAGCAGGGAAGCAGCCAAGTGTGCAAGCCCAGTCTGCTGTTGCAACTCCAGTCTGATGGTATAGAAAAGAAAATGTAAAAGAGAAGGCAAGGACATATTTATGGCTTTTGGTTAGAATCAAAGTGATTACCAATTTAATCCTACTAGGGTGATAATAATGAAAATAAATAATATTTTGCACTCATTTGGACATGAAATTAATTAACTCCCTGAAAAGTACGAGATGGAAGAGGGTTAGTAGAGAGATGCTGAACTGTAAGAATATACCATAAATTACAGCTGAAGTAAATTTTACTTATTGAAAAGAAATGATTGAGGTACTCATTTTTTTAAGGCAATGGACTTAGCTATAACTGCAGTTCACTTGTTAATTAAAATACCTTTGTGAAAACTTATATTATCACAGTTTAAAATGTCTATTATTATCTAGTTTCCTTGGCATTTCTCTGTATTTGCATTAGGAAAGGTATCTGCTGATATTTTCTTTGTTCCCTGTGAACAAAGTAGTTGCTAATATACAAAACAAACATTATCAACAACAAATTACGGAATAAACAGTAATTTTGAAAAGCTGCTCCTACTCATTAGAATGAAAAAGTTCTTTTGCTTGTCTCATGAAGCGTGTGCAAGGTGTTCTGTGGGGTTTTGCCATATGCCCTCCATGAGGGGCATCACTTAGTTAGTTGCTCTGGCCAACCTAACCCATTTTATTCCTCCTCTCTACCAGCACTCCTAGCCCTTCCCATCGGAGGAGAAGAGGAACCCCAGGGCAGTGCTGGCTGCCAGACAGGCTCGCGCATCCATGCAGCCGAGGCTGTGCTGATCCTTCCCCACATAAGAACAGGCTGCACTGGTGCAGACCGGTGGTGTGTTCAACCCAATAAGTGGTCTCTAACAGTGGCCATAAGTAGGCACTGAGGAAAAAGTAATGCGGGCAATCACATACACTTTTCTGATTCTCTCTGAATCTCCAGCTGTTTTCAGCTCAGAAATTTCCTGACCCTGATGTTGCCTAATTAGTAGTCTGCTCTGGATCTTTCTTCTCATTACTTCTGCAGTCTTCTCCAGAGCTCTATGAATTGCACCCACACCGTCCTTTGTCATAGGGAGGTACTGCCTGATGCATGGAGCCACCTCCTTCTCTTTGTTTTAAGTCTGGTTCCTGCTGCTTTATCGGATAGTATTTTATCCAAAACTTTATAGGTTTCTCTATCCCCATAACATCATCTTGTTGATGCCTCGTATGGAAGCTGTTCATTACATTTGACAATAGCTTTACAATTTGAGTAGAGTGTATCACCTGGATCGGTCTTGCCCACATGGTCATAAATCTGTTAAAAGAACTCTCAAGAGGTTTTTAAGGTGGTATTTCTGTTTAGAGAAGCCATACTAAGTTTTCCCAAGTTTACTCTATTTATCAAATGTCAATAAATCTGTTACAGAAACTAACCAGTCAACTTAAACTGTATAGTAGCTGAATCTCTGTACTATAAATAACCTTTACCTATTTGCCTTATATACTTGCCAGACTTACAGTCCAGTATCTCTTCATGTTCCTCCACACTGCCCCAAAAACCTATTTTAAGACTGGAGACACATTTGACATCTTCCAGTCTTCATGTGCCAAAAAAGTTGGCCCCATACATTCTCTGATGGAGGTTTACTAGTGGAGGTTTGCTCAGGAGGTAAACTAGAAGAAGGGGTGGATGCTTCATTGGAGGACAGTCATTGACCTATAAAATTTTTTACCTCTGCTTCGTGTCCCCTACAATGTATATATGTGACATTTGCCCTGAGTACATGAAGGTGACTGAAGTAACCCCAAACAGTTGTATTTTCTGCCCTCACGCTTGGTCTTTCACTGGGGTCATCATCCAGGTTAGTCAGTAACACAAACCCATTCTTACATTCGTATTATTTAGGCCTGGAATTTAAATCTGTGCAGATTCTCAGGTATTTGTTGAGATGGTTAGCTTATTGATGAAGCTTACTTCTACACTGGCATAAACATGTTCATCTATTCTGACAGCAGCATGGCTTACTCTTTCTTTACTGAATATTTTGTCATGACATTACAGTACTCCAATGATTGTTTTTCTGTCACTGTTTTTCTGATGTGCTTAGTAAAACAGTGTCTTCACTTGGCGACAGACATTCCATTTGCCCCATTTTATTTTTAGCCTTCTAGCCTTTGTGTAGATGTGTTTACCTCTGTGTTGATCCTTTACCTGGTTCTCCTTCTGTCCCTCCATGCATTTTGTGTCTATTTCCAACTTCTGACCTATCTTATTTTAGGGATGAAGAATTTTCGCGTTTTCTTCCTTAGAAGTGCCATCCCAAATCATATGCTCTTATGCACATGCCAGTCTTTCCTCATTACTCACTTTTAGTTCACTGACACCCTTCTTGGTTTCAAGTAAGAGCAGTTTAATTTCTTTGCAGTTTAGTGTTTGTGTCTTCTCTTTGGAGTCTTTTTTTCCCCCTTTTCTGTCCCGTGTGTGCAGATAGCAGGTACAAGGTGAAAAGAAGCCTGACTACTGTAGAAACCAGGTCACATATATAAAGGGAAATGCAGTATTAACTGCACAATTTATTCAAATGGAGTATAATGAATGTGAAAAATGTGCAGAAGTAATACCATGGGTGTCACAATTTCTGCTAATTCCAGAAAATTTATCTCAATCAGATAAAAGCCTTAAAAAAAAAAACCTTGTGCTCTAGCTTGGAGTTTGTGCTGTAAATGAGAACTCACTTAGTGCGGCATACTCCAGGCATCTTTAAAAAAAAAAAAAAAAGTAAAAAAAAAAAAAAGAAAGCCACAAAGCTTCTGCTTGTGAAACTGTCGTTACCTCAGCATCTCTTAAGGCACATACACCCTAATTCAACAAGGTTCTTAAGCTCCTGCTTAATTTAGAAGGACTAGCTGATTTCAAGAGTTTTCAACTATGCACTTAAAGTTCAATGCATATTTAAGTATTTAGATGAACCAGAATCCTCCTGAAACAAGATAGGTAGAGCAATGAACTTGTAAAAATACGAGATAATATGGTCAAGAACCTTCCTCAAAATCATCAAAGCAATAGATGTATGTTTAAGTCCTGTGAAGGTACTAGAGTAGATACCCCATTTGACTGAATAAAAACCGTGAAGAAAACAACCTGTAGTATATAAATTACTACAAAGAAATTATTAGGGCAAAGAAAAGGCATTATAGCTTGTGACTTAGGTGATGGAAGAGATATGTGAACTGCTAATTAGTTTATATAGTAACTAATTATGCATAGAGATGGAATAGATATACAGAAAGAATTTACAGGGGTTGTAAGTCAGTGTAGCCGTAAATAACTCACATAGAGAATTTAAAAAATAACCAAATACTTTGTAGAGTATACACAATGTGAAATATCTAACAAGTGTTTTATTAATTGTACTTTCCTACAAGGTGCATACAAATTTTATTGTATACTATATTACATACTTTCTCACTGTAGAAGCTTGTTTATTCTTACCTATTTTGTTCTCTGAGGTTCAGAAGACATTGCCATTATTTTGACTATTGTCTTATGTGCCCTACTCCAAACTTAGTGTTGTAACGGGTTTGTTTAAGTGAATCCAGTGAAATCAACAGGAGTTTTGCCTACATCAGGATTAAGTTAGGAGTTGCCCAAATAATAATCTGAGATAATTTAAATAATCACAATTAGAGACAATCTCTTGCACAGAATCTGAACACAGAATAATAAATAAGTAAATAAATAAAATCAGTGTGAGGTTCCTTATTTTACAAGTAATTCTCACATGACAGAAAACTCACATTAGTGGGTACTAATTTTGCATGTTTAATAAGCTCTTTGAATCTACACGTAGATGGGACCATATGTTCATGACTCTCTTTTCTCACATGAGAATGTTTGCTGGTAAAAATACTGGAAAAACATACAGTAAACCAATTTGAGCTTTGCATAAGTCACATGAATGCTTGCACTGGAGCAGAACGAAATACACTTGTAATAGTATGAGAGCCTTAGTAGGCAAGGAGAGCACTGGAGCTGGCCCTGGCCTTTAGTGCGCTCTTGTCACTTAATCTTCTTCCCATCAGAAAGGCTTTCCCTGAAGAATACAGAAAGTTGTGTAAATGGTTTCTTTTGCCCTACTGCATGTCGTTGAAGGCTACAATTTTGTCTTCAGAGATAAGACATGACTTCCCACAAAGTCCTGTCTCTTCCTGAAGAGCAAATCTTCATAGATAGAAAATAAATGCTGGCCTTTGACACAAGGTTATTCTCTGCTGGCAATTACGGGCAGAAGACTGACCAAAAGATCCTCTATCATCTTTCTGAGTAGAGAAATACTGAACTACTTTGTGTAGTTTGTTTTTGTGATTGTTTCAGATCACACATAGTTACCTGTCTGCTGGTGGTCTTTGAAATGAACTCCCCATCACCTAAATCCTAAGATCGGTAGGTGAGGAAACTTGTTTAAAAAAAACCAACACATAAACAGGCTAGGAAAACCCCCAAGCCATTATTTGCTTTGACCACATAACCAAACTCATGGTTCAAAAATTTCATTACTCTGCTGCAAAGCAGACAGGTTTGGAATGCTTTCTGAACTTCTCGGTGATTTTGCATGCGTCCTTTTACACAGCTCTCATAAAGGATACAGTGGCAAGATAGTATAAAGCTCAGAAAACTTCAGACAATGTGCTTTCAACATACTACATACCTGGGTTTTTTTTGTTACATGCTAGCTCTGTCTATGAAATTTTGAATCTGTTGATATAGCGGTCTGAAAAGGTATCATCTGTACTTGTAGTATGTTTTTCTTATGATCTAATGGGTGAAAGGGAGGTATTTAAATTGTAGATTAAAATGATTTTTTTTTTTTCCTTTTTTAGTAACTGTACATTGGTAACACCTTAGGAAATTGGGGTATGCATCTCGGTATCTCTGGAACCAGATTATAAATTGAAGCCTATTTCTGACCTTTTTCACTGTAATGTTAACACTGAGCCTGGAAAAAAATTGGAAATAATTGTTGTTGTCATTATGGATGCATCATGACAGTGGTTATTGCAGTTAACTGAAAATACATCCCCCTCCTGCATCAGTTGACTCTAATGCTTATCTGTCACTGTGCTACTGGAAGATGGAAAAGATGTCCTTTTATATATTTACCTAAAGAAAGCACAAGCCAGATGAATCAAAATACGTGGCGAGGTTTTTCCGAGTGATTTCCAGTAACAGGTGAGAGAAATGTAACAGAGTGGAATAAGGAGAGCTGGTGGATGCGTGCGTGCCGCTGACCATCTCTGGGTGTAAACCAATTTTAAGCAATGTACGGGAAACCTAAATATGAGTGGTAGGAAACTTCTGTTGTGACAGGTTTGGACATGAAAATGAATCTACCACTGCTGGGAGGGCGTTGCAACCGACTGGGGGCGTCTTGTCTGTGCCAGGGAGCGAGAGGTGGCTGCGGTGGGCATGTTTGGAAGATGGATGAATCAGGCCAGTTGCAAACTTCAGAACACCCCTTTGCTTGACTGATACTCATTAGCGATTTGTGCTAATGGTTAGCTCTTACTCATTATCAATCATTACCACTAAGTATTCAAACAGATGGTCCTTAACGATCATATCCCACATTAGCTGTGCGCATACAGCCCTGCAGAGTGGATGCTGTGCCGTTAGTGCCGGTGGCTGTGGCCTGCGCTGGTCTCAGTTGCTGACGCCAAGGAACCAGGTTCCAGCCCTCTTTGAGGGGAGCTGAAGCCAAAGGGCAACCTCTTCCTTCCCCACTTTTAAATGCTCACCATCATTGTTGTTTTATGCTCTTCGCCCCCTCCTCAAAAGAAAAAAGAGGCAGTTCCTGGGCTGGCTCCACCATACATCTTTCCTGCCAGTACTACATCTTACTCTTAAACTTGCAGATTTTACTGCTTGCTTACATGTTTTCCCATACCCTTTCATGTAGTTACACTATAGGTTTCCCTTTAGCCCTTTGCAGTTATATATTATTTATATACATGTCTATATGTATAAAAAGCTTAGCTGTGGTACAAAATGTTCATGCATTGTCCCTGGTTATGTTGTTGGTAATGTTACAGTGCTAAAAAGTGATTATACAGTAGTAGCTTCTCATGCTGTTTTAGAGTCCTTAATGTCTGGTTTCAGAGCAAGTAAATATTAATTTTATCTTGATTAGTGTACTTCTACTTTATCATTAGAAGAGGACTTTGCTTTGCCTACAAGGGAATCTGTAGTTCAATATTACAACCCCAAAATGAAACAGTACAGCCTATATATCTATATATAGATCTATTTTATGAATAGTTTCACTATCAACTATATCTTTTATTATATCAAACAAGATATGTCATATGAAGGCTGTGTTACTGCCTGCATTAATGAGTGGAATGAAACCTTTTTTTTTTTTTTAAAATACAATTCAACTAAAACTGAACATCGGCCAGCTTTTGCCTAGGTGAGGGAAAAACAGGAAATATGAAAGCAATACAGTATTCCTGTGCTATATTCTTTATGTTTTGTTTTGGTTTTAAAATCAGAAGTTCAGTCAGTTGCTGGGGTTTTTGGTTAATGATGTTACTAACCTATTTCAAAATTTCTGATTGTGGGAAACCAGCAGGTAACTGTGAATTACGGATCTCTGATTTCACTGCAGGGTCAGGTGACATGAACTTCCACAGTGTTTTATATGCCACCAGAACCCTGGCGAGGTGGAATTATAGGCTCATAACTCAGAGTTTTCTTGGGTTTTTAATCTGATGTTATATATAGATCCAAATCCCATACCCTGTGCAGCACAGCCTCCACCTCCTCCACTGCTCTAACCACAACCCCATTTCTGGTCCCTTTGCATCAGTTCCATGCTTGTATCCCTTCCAGCTTTTGGCACAGCTGTACAGAGGTCAGCTCCGTTCACTGATCCGTCAGGCGCAGAAGGGGTTAGGTGCAGGACAAGATCTGTTCAGGTGCCATCCATATCTAGTCACTCTTGGTTCCATATACTTTCTAGGGGACTTAATAGCCTTTTGCAGAGATCAGAGCAGCAGGACTCTCAGGTTCAATTCACATCTCTGTGAGGTGTGTGCTGCAGCAGCTGTAAGCATTTCTGCTACCTCACTCATCCAGATCCTCATTGCCACAGCCCAGCCAAAGGTCTGGCTCCCTTTTGCCCATGCTCTTCTTGTCTCTCTCCACTAGACTGGCCTTCCTCTTTGGTAAGACAACAGTCTTTTTCTCCCCAGGCCTTTCTATGCATCCCTATCACCCCATTCCTCTTCTCTGTACTCCTTTTGGTTATATATTTACCAGCTATTTCCTCTCTTAATACCAGGAGTTTAAAAAAAAAAAAAAAATCAATTAAAAGTGGGTCACACTTGGGCAGGCATGCAGCGTAGCATTTTCAGCTTAAATAA
The DNA here is from genome assembly GCF_000687185.1 of Egretta garzetta. NCBI lineage: Eukaryota > Metazoa > Chordata > Aves > Pelecaniformes > Ardeidae > Egretta > Egretta garzetta. The sequence continues at coordinate 2,051,389 of NW_009259032.1, read as the reverse complement.
CCAAGGTTGGAGAAACATGTAAGGAACTAGAAGCAAATATATCTGTTTGAATTGTAGTGAGAGAGAGAAGTATGGCTCTGTTACTGTGAGAAATGTAGATGCAAGGAAAGTTGCTTGAAATAAGTCTTTTCAATGTATAGGATAAGGAAAACTGGAAAAATAAGAATATGGCAAAAAATACTATGTCAGTGAGAAGATGGACTGGTGAGAATAAAAATTGGATACTATATAGGAGAATAAAGTCAGGCTTTCGAATGCATTGGATATTGCATGTACTGAACCTGGCTAAAGCACTGTTTCCTCAGAGAGAAATTACTGGAAAGATTGTATGGGAGTACTTGACACCTGGGCAAGGAAATTCGGGAACTGAAACACCTTTTAGAGGACCTGGAAGTGAGGCTGAAAAGTAACAAAAGGTTATTCTGTTTTTTCATAAGTTCACACCATTTCTGGTAGATGTGAACTGCCTGCTCCCTAGGTTTAGGGGAGGGTGAAAGCACTGAGCTTCTATCAACTCTCCAACAGAAGACGGGGGCAAAACTGGAATCAAAACAGCACTGGAAAAGTTTGTTACAGTGATAATACTTGGCATGGCTCCCTTGCAGCAGCAGGGAATAGGACTTGATGATCCAAAAGGTCCCTCCTGGCTGTAGCTTCCTAAGCTCACTTAATAGAGCCTTAACAATACTTTCAAGAAAATGTACTTGCTGGCAAAGAGTACTTGAGTACGTAAAAAAATAGTTGGCTGTGTTTGAATATATGGAAGCAAGAGCATTTTATCCTGTTGCTATGTAATGCTGCCTTTGTGGATCAAGGAAAGGCTACGATATTTCTGAGGAAACATCAACATTTTCATTGTTTTTAGAAAACACAATACATCTGCAAAACTGAATTCCTACTCAGGCTTTTAGAACATTTTCAGAAATGGATAAGGTTTGAAGTGTAAAATACTTCTGTCCTGTTCTTTTTTGAGAAATCCTTTCTGAAATTACAGAGAAGGGTAAATACAATTTGTATAGATTGAGGAGAATGCATCTTAATGGAAATAAAGAGTAACCTGATATTCCAGGATGAAAAACAGCCTTTGACATGCTGCTCATGAAGCCCAGTGATTTACACCCTCAACAGAAATACTCTAAGAAAATATCAAACTATTAAGTAGTTAACACAAAGGCATTCATTTTACTGAAAAATATTTTTTTCTTGTCCTATTGACTCACTGTTAAAAAAGAATCAATATGTTATTTATAAACAAAGGCTGCTCTTCTGGTATCACAGCCTGTTGTCATGTGCATTAAAGATGTTCCTAAGATTCCACAGACTTTACTGGATTTTAACTCAGGTCTTTACCTAAATGGTCAGAAGTACCTGCCTAAAACCCACTGGTGTTATGCAAGTGTGAAACGAATGATAAGGTGGACTTGATTTATGAGGGAAGCCAGTCCTGGGTGTCCTAACTTCCCTAGCTCTCCTGCTTCCACTAAACACTGAGCCAGTGCAGCTGGTGGGCTAACCCCTATGTGGGGAAACTACACCATAACAGTATATTCTACCTTTTGAAAATCACACCTAGATTCCCAGTGGCTTTAAAAATGTTTCACAGCCATATGTGTATGGACATTATTATGGGCCTGAGAGTTCTCCTCCTAAAATTTAGGCAGAGCTTCCAAAGGAGTTCTGTATTTGCAGACCTGGCTTCTCCATGCCAGGTCGGTCTGACCTCTCTTTCATGGTTGGATGCAGTGCTGGTAACTCGGACATGTGTGTATCTTACGCTTGGTGTATCCCCCTATATGGGCAATTCGCTGTACTGCTTTACGTAGGTATGATGCTTTTTGTTGCATACATATAGGTAGAATCATTATAAAAATTTCAAAAGCAATGGACACATTTCTAAAATTGTCAGAATTAATAAAAAAGTAAGTCCTCATTTACAAGAGGAACGTGGCACAGGGTACTATAAGAAGTTTCCTGCTTTTGAAAATACTCACTTTCTGAAGGAATTCTTACGACTTTCAGTTAAATGCCTGCAGAAGCAGAGAGGTTTAAGTGTTCCTGAATTACCCAGGATGCTTTCTGTAATTACATGGGGTCTGGTTCATCAGTGCAGAGTTTTTTGATAGTGGATTTCTGCCTGGGTGCCTTCCTTCTCTGTATCTGCTACTACATAGATTGCACATCCTCTTTGCTCAATATTTGCACCATGCACAATGGAGTTTTAATCCAGAACAGGGAACCATTTCCCCTGTCACAATATATATCACACTGGTTAATGAATAATACCTTTCTCCAAAGAATATGAGAGAACAAGCCTTTTTAATATTGTCTTTGTTATAAGAGTTACAAGACTGAAAAAAGGAGGTAGAGAATTCTTTCCTCACTTTGTTTCAGTATAAAGGATAAAGCCTTCTTTTAAAAATGAATTCATAGGCTTACATTATTATGAAAATGTATCTGAAAATGTTATCTTAAAATGATTACATGAGTGAGTAGGTATTTGGCTGCATCATTTATTCCTGTGCTGCATTGAGATTTTTCAGAAATAATATTTCTGGTCTCCGAGGGTGAGGAGGACACTGACAATTTTTAATTTCAGTGATGGTGGCTTTGTTTCTTTGGGAGTTGTTTGGGAGTTTTGTGAAGGTGGAATTTATCACTTTATGTAATAGGTTTATCTCTTGTATAAACTAGATTCTTCCTAAGGCTTTGCAAACATACAGTTTTCCAAAGACAATACAAATATGTCAATGGCTTGGAAAAAAGAGTACTGACAACATACATATACATAGAATTGAAAGCAGAGCAAAAACAGTCAGTTCTGTCGTGATCCGAACTGAAACACGGCTTTGATACCTGAATACAGGATGTCTCTTCAGAGAAGAAATACAGTGCCACCTTAGGTATTACTTCACAGTTAGATCCTCCGTTGAACTGCAGTCACTTTGTGCTGAGAAAGTGATATAATTCTCAATCTGGCATAGCTGTGTAAAGGCAGACTAACTCTGAGGGGGTTCTTCATGCCACAAAACCAAGTCAGATCTGTCTTCACCCTTCCTCTATGTTGTCTTCTTAGAGCAGATGGAAAATGATGTATAACCAATGCTGCCTTCACCCTGTTGGTTACTGGTGCCTTATTAATTTAGAGTAAGACTTCTGTGGTACAGATCTGAGGATTGGTGGTCACGAATGATGTGGGCAGGTTTTCCTGTGAGTGAACAATTTCAGAAGAATAATGGTACAGGTAAGTCAGGTATCGTGCAGCTCTGAACCAGTCCAGTCCAATGTGTTTTATACTCTTGTTTTCTGGTGATGGCTTTTCTATTAGACTTTAATCTATTTCAGATTAAGAATTTGGTTTTCCATGACTGAAAAACAAAATGCCATAAAGAAACTGCTGTGAGATTCCATCCCATTCCTTATCACTTCCTTTTAATTGAATGACCACTTAAATTTCAGCAGAGGGCTTCTGAAGAGTAGAGACCTTTTCTAAGGTAAAGGGACATTTTTGAAACATGGGAAGTAAATGAGCTGCCTGCTAGTACGGGCGATATGACCGCTCTGTGCTGTCACCCATGTCTTTGGAAAACCATATGGATAAAAAGCCAGCGTTGTTTAAAACAGCTTCTGACAGAACAATGTTTACATACTCAGCAGCATGTTTGTTAAGAAGCAAGAACATCCAGATTGAACAGAATAAGCATCTTTACCTGATGTGAACAGATAGAAGAAAGATGATTGGAAAAAAATGAAGAATTTCTCCCACAGAAAATGGCTTCTTGATCTCTGAAAACAACAGGCTTCTTGTGAAGTGCAGTCAAGGCTTACAAACACATTGCCGTGGTACACTGAGTTCGAAATCCCAGCTGACATTTCAAATGGTATTTAGAGTTATGACAAATCTGATTTATTTGGGTCTCTCTCCAAAGCTGCCATAAAAGAAATGCTGATTTGGTGACTTATTAGTCACAGCACCTTCATACAGCTTCTTTTTCTAGTCATGGAAATTGTTAGCAGATCTATGTGTTCTTTTCAGTGCTGTAGGTTAGTATTTTTCATAGAGGTGCTGTTCATTTGGCTGGGCTCTTCATTTTCTGGTGAAGGCTTCACCAGAATGTATGTCTCCTTAGAAAAATATCCTGTCAACCAACAATTTAGGTAATTGAGGATAATGCCTTGCAAAATGCTGATTTGAGTGATTCAGAAGGAACTTACTTCAGCTCCGCAATGAAAAACTGACCCTTGTGGTTTTCTAATTTAAGTAAAATGGAATTGAAAAGTATCATTAAGTATTATTGCATGAACAATATTTATAAAATTTCCTTTCAAAAGTAAAACAAAATCATTAATTACAACAAACATCCTCTCAGTAATGAGGCCTTTCTTAACAAATTGTTGCATTTAAGGCAGTATTTTAATATAAAATTTGATTCCAGTTGCGACCTTAGGGTCTGACCCAAAGTTTGAGTCACTAAGGATGCCTGAGTAAAGGTGTCAATGAAAATATTTTTCCCCAGATTCTTTCATTAATTTCAGTCAAATGAAGCACACTTTCCTGTTTCACCATACACTTTCTTAGTTTACTGTAGAATCTTATGTGATCTGAGCTGTATACTGGTCTCTAGATTTGATTTTATAAAACACTGAAATGATGCTTTAAAGTGGGGAAATCTGGTGCACTGATTAAAATATAATTCTTTCTTGGCATGGAGGGGAATAAGGGGTTTTCTGTTTTTACTGCAAGCATGTTTGTGGATAGTTTCCAAATTTCTACTTGCAGATACAATACATTTCTTGATTTTAATTTTTTTTTTTCATTTTCAGTCCTAATAACATAACAATGAAGTTTGAATGTCCTAATTTTTCAAGCAAACAACAGTAGCTACTGGCTGTGATCCTAAACATTTCACGAAACCTTAAGAAGCTGAAGTACTGAATTAAGTTCCTATGTCTTAATGTTCTTACTGCTTTATTAAGTTCTGATAATGTATAAATCCTTGTTCCAGTATTTGCTTTTAACTTAAGTACTCATTTTTTCATCTTCCTGGTGTGCTTGTACATAAAATACCTGTAACTTTGCCAGAAACTTAAAATAGCAAGTTCGAGTCAGTTCATATTTTCTCTTCCATTTGTTCACTGAAGTGGTCTTGCACAACGTTAGACGTCCAGGTTGTACACAGTGTGAAGCTTCAGGTGTGCTCCCTACAGAGGCTCTTGCTTGATACAGGTAGATCGCTTTCTTTTCTTTTCTCACTTGGGTAGCTCTTGGTTGCCTACAACAGCTGTAATTCTCTCATTCTTCCACAGGTGCTTTCCTATGAGATCCAAAGATGCAGAAGATTATTTTTTTCTCTTAATATACTACTTCTGCCTTCATTAATCCATTTCTTAAGGTCATGCAACGTTTCCTGCCTGTTATTCCTATTCCTTACACTTAGGATGCCTTTTCAATGTTGGGGGTTTTGGAGTGGGGTTTTTTTTTTCCCCACTTGTCTTCAGGACATCTAATTATCACAGTATTTTTTCTTAGACTGAGACCATTATTGAAGCACTAAATGAAAACAGATTGAAGGGTGGTCCTTGAGAGAGTCAGCTCTTGTTGCCCTTTTCTTTTCCTTGCACTACATGTTGTCACAGCCTCTCATTTTTGCCCCTTGCTGGAAATTCACCTTAGCATTAGAAGGAAAAAAAAGAAATGTCTCTGTCTTGGCCAGAATCCTAGGGGGCAGCTGTCTGTGCCATAAAAGAATCATGCAGTTAGTCCTAATATAATGAAACAAATCTAATTTGTTAATGTTTATCAGTGCCAGTGCTCCCAGTTTAGATATGAGACCAATACGTAAGGACTTCAGAAATGGCTCACCATTTTACAAAGTCCTGTAGAACAGCTTCTTTCTTTTTAAAATTGCCCTGCATAGCTATTCTTTGTCCTTTGCCTCTCTAGTATGAGTAACGGTTAATAAAAGCCATTGTCTGGGTAAGCTGCAAGAGTGACAATGCCAGCGAAGCCAAGATTTCTGCCTTCCCCACTGATGCTATGTGCGTTGTCTCTGCAGTGTATTGTGTGTGCCGGTTCACTGCTGTACATTAAGTAGACTCCTGACAACAGCAGACTGCCAACTGTTCAACAGAAGGGGACCAGAGATAGTTTGGTTGGTTGGTCAGTCTGTCTGTCTACCTAGCCATCCTAATCTATTCTGATCCCCTTCATCCCTGCTGAGGCAAGAAAGCAAAGGCTAATGTAGATAAGCAGGAACTTCTGTTTTTTTGAAAGGTTTCCAGGCTTGTGTCTCTTAATGGATGTGCTTAGAATACTCCTGCTGTATTTTCCAAATGCTGCTAACATTGTTCTCTCTTCCATCAAAAATTGCAAATAGCAAAACCTCTGTGGATTTCTAGATGAGAGAAAGAAATGTAAACATTAAAAAAGATCTGGAGACTTCCTCCTTTTGCCATTATAGATGTTAATTCTGTCAATAATTCTGCATGTTGGGTCGACAAATAAGCTATTACTTTGTCTTAAAAATGCAGACAACAGAGATTAGTGATTGCTGCAAATTGATATGTTTAGCATGTCCTTCACAGCGCTTGACCTGACCTAGGTCTGATCCTCATTTATATGGCATAACAAAAATCTACTTAACAGATGCTCAGAGGATGCATTTTCATAGATTCTGAATCTCTCTGGTGTTAATTTGCTTACGTTGCTGAAAGCAGAGGGGAATATGTCTGAAATGAACCATGTGCAACCAAAAAGGAGAAAAAGAATGAAAGAATGTGTTCATTTTGAATTAATGAATCAATGAATTGGTAGGCCTGTTAGTTGCAATAGTCAATGGAAAATCACCACTTCTGCACCCACTGAGTAGCTCACCAGCGCAGTATATTGGGCTTCGTGAGATTGCAAAGTAATTTGGAAAGTCAAGGAAGTAAGGGAGGATAATAAAAAGCGACAAAGTCTTTGGCTGTTGTTTTAGCTGACATGGAAAGCGTGCTGCTCTCCCATTGTCCTGCTCAGCAAGGCTTGTGAGCACCAAGTGCTGAGTTTGGTAAGGCAAATGTGTGTCTTAAATCTTGGAATAAGATCCATTCGCTTTTGCAGTGCAAAAGGTGCATCATCATCACCCAGCGCCTCTATCATGAACTAACAAAGCCTTTAGAGTCAGTTGTTGATGCCAGACATGCTGGGCTTGTGCTAAAACTAAGAAAGCTGTGACTGAATGTATTTTTTTGGTGTTGCAGCCCAGTTTGCTGAACAAAGCATGGAAAGCTCAAAATAAAGCGATCCCGTCAGACTTTCTTCAGCACAGTTGTTGCCTCCCATAGATGGATATGTAGTTTTTCCTTCCCCACCTCTTGATGCTGCTGATCCTATCCTGAGCCTTCAGATTCTTGCTACATTATTTCAAAGATGGAGGGGCTAGAGCAGGTCCAGACCATCCCCTTGGTGTAAATTGATACTGCTTCACTGAAGCCTGCAGGGCTAAGCCACATTGCGTCAGCTGAAGATCTGCTCCATAAAATTTCTTGGGAGTTGCTTTTTTGCTGTTCTATAAATTTCCAGAACACTGCTGTAGGAGGAAAAGTATCTAGTAAGATGATGCAGTATTTTGCTTTTGCTGAAGTTTTAAGAAAACAAAAATAAAACATCAACACACAAGTGGCAATATAATAGATGGCAGATTCTAAACACAAAGTGTTTTTCTGAAAAATATTCAGGGTAGACATGCTGGGGGGAAAAAAGGATGATTGATATAAAGAACAGCAGATGGACAGCAGGTACTGCTTGAGACTCCAGCAGCTATCAAGTGAAATTGAATTTGACTTTTGTTAGGTTCATGGCTGTTCACTACTGAATAGAGGGAAGAGAGGTGCAAAGATTATGATCAACATATGTCTTAATCCAGAGCAAAGACATTTCTGGGTGTCCAGCTTCCAGGACCAGCTGACTCACGAGCTCCCTGATTTGATAACTGGTTTCACTGGACTACAACATGTAGGCAGTCCAATGGAAAGCTGTCCCACAAGCCTGAAAGCCTCATTTTTATAAGTCTGTGAGATGAAGTTGCCTTGCAGATTCTGAATGCACAGGCTAGGACTTCCAGACTTTTGGATTTTTTTTGGTAGGAACTTGGAAGGCCTGTGAATCCAGTCAGATGCACATGGCCTTTAAAACCTGTCACCACATCAGGGAGACAGGAAATCTAGCGAGCCTTTATTTGAATTTGTTGTCAGTGCATCCAACCTTCTGACGCAAAGCTGGAGCTACAGTCTTCTTTGAAGTGGGGCACTCAGGTTTTTTTGTTAGCAACTGCAGAATTGCAGAGTGCATGGGACATCCTCTCCCCTCCTATTTATTACCCTCCTCACCCAGCAGTGACAGGCATACTCAAGAGAAGAACTTGGCAGTCTTGCCATAATAAGAGTTACATATAGAAGTTATATAAAATGCCTGGACCAACACTAAACACGTGTCTCACCAAAGAATGGCATCACCCTAGTGTGTAAGAAATGCTGAGCGCACGAAGAAAGGTACTGGGGATGCAGAGAAGGGGGAAGGATTCTTAAAACGGTAAATTGCTGGTTCAGTTCATAATAATTCTTACCCTCTTTTCTTCAGCTTAAACCCAGCCGAAAGCTATTTTTTTTCAATGCTACATCACAACATGCAGCCATTCAGCTTCTCATGTAAGTATGCCTGTCTGTTCAGCGACAAGAACATTATTTGGTCATCTACACCTGTGTAGAGCAAGTGTATATTGATGTAAATATTTTCACCTTTGGTAGTTCCATCTTCTCTTTTTATTCTGTTAATACTTGGGTAATACTACTTTCTTTTCTATCATACAATGTCTATTGAATTAACTTGCTACCGTGATAGACAATAGACTCTTTCAAGAGTGTTGTGGTTTAACCCCAGCTGACAACTCAGCACCACACAGCCGCTTGCTCACTCCCCCCACAGTGGGATGGGGGAGAGAATCAGAAGAGTAAAAGTGAGAAAGCTGATGGGTTGAGATGAAGACAGTTTAATAGGGAAAGCAAAAGCCGCTCACGCAAGCAAAGCAAAACAAGGAATTCATTCACCACTTCCCATGGGCAGGCGGGTGTTCAGCCATCCCCAGGAAAGCAGGGCTCCATCATGCGTAACGGTGACTTGGGAAGACAAACACCATCACTCTGAACACCCCCCCTTTCCTTCTTCTTCCCCCAGCTTATATACTGAGCATGACATCATATGGTATGGAATAGCCCTTTGGTCAGTTGGGGTCAGCTGTCCCAGCTGTGCCCCCTCCCAGCTTCTTGTGTGCCTGGCAGAGCTGAGAGCTGAGAAGTCCTTGGCCAGTCTAAGCACTACCCAGCAATTAAAACATCGGTGTGGTATCAGCATTCTTCTCGTACTAAATCCAAACCACAGCACTATACCAGCTACTAGGAAGAAAATTAACTCTGTCCCAGCCAAAAGCAGGACAAAGAGTCTGTCATTTGTCTACAATTTCTAAGCATTGCCCTTCCGGCATCCTTTTTTCTGCTGAGGTAGTGCAGGGCCAAATCCTCCACAGCAGAGGTGCAGCACTCAGATATTTTTTCTCCTGTTTATCCTTTTACTGAATGCCAGTGTGTCCTGATCTCTGCAGAGACACTGAAGTACAGTTTAATGGAGTGCTGTAACATGAGAGTATTTTTTTTCCCCCACACACACATAGGTGTGAAGAATCACTTCACTCAAGCCAACAGACCCATCGCTGATTTATGTTGCTATAAAGAAGAACAAATTTCCTTTTATCAGAATGATGACTACAAGACTGGAAAGAAACTGTAGAATAATCATGAAGGGAACCAAGAAACGGTAGATTTTAAGGGATTCTTCCCTGTATGGTTGATAGTGTATGAGCAGTGGTCTAGTGGTACACATGGTAGCTGACTAAACAGAAGGGAGGATTTAAGGCAATACTGCCATATGTGAAATGCTTGAATCATTTCAACATTTAGTACCGGGGGGAAAAAAAATATTCCTGAAATGTTGATTTAGCACCAGACAAGACATACTTGGCTCCACTGCTAGTCATTCAACTATACTTTGTAATCCTGAAACTGTTATCTGAAGGGCTTATAATATATTGGAGATCATCACTTTGGCACTCTTAAACTGAAAAGGAGGAAAGGAATAATACCAGAGGAAATTGTCCTAGAAAATTGGCTCTCACAGACCAAGAAGGATTCATTATTTGGAGGCTCAGATCCCAGTCATGCATCTGACTGCTTTGAGTTGCTCTAGTGACACCAGGCAAATAGAAAACTAGCCCAAATAGCCAGCTTAGAACAATCCCTGGAAACGCAGCTGCTTCAATGCCATCTTCTTCCAAGCACAGAAGGTAGACTAGTGGCAGAGCTTTTTATTTTGCTTTCTTTAGAAAAGCTGTGCTCAAGTTGGAGGTTGCTAACAATGTAGTCTGGTGTGCCTGAAATGAAACGCGAGTCCCATGCATCACTAAATGAGGTTTAACAGGCTAGATGAGAGCTCTGATTGTTACCTTATGTTTACAGTAGTAATACTTACTGTTTATTTGTCTTTGACAAATGAATCCTCAAACACTGACTATGCTAAAATGAGCCCTACCTTCCTGTGTCCTGACCAAGTGTTGCAATATTGAGTAGTTACATTAAGGTGAATTAGGTCCAGAGTAAATTTCAGGTATGTTCAGAAAGGATATAAGAATTAAGCATTATAATTACCACAATTCTGTTAATGGGTGAAACAAGTCATCTGGCATACCTTCATCTGTTGTACTGACATTAAGGAACCTATATAGCTAGAGCTCTTTTTAAAAACGAGGAGGGGTTTAAAAAGCGCCTAGTTTACCTGTAGCATCTGTGACGGTTTTTAACATGTGATTTGCCAACCAGAAGCCAACTCTTTCTTCTACTTTCATTCTGAGCAAGCTGTAACAGTAACAGGACTAATTCTAAACTGCCTGTGTCTGCCAGGATCCTACTTTGGAGTCCCAGGCAAGTGTGGACTCTCGGGAATAGCTGTAGCATTAAGCATGCTGAGAACATCAAGCACAGGTTGTGTCCTATTTCCACTCCAACATTAGATGCTGCAGCACAGCAAAAGAAGGAAGATACAGTATTTCTTTCACTATGTGCAGAACTTCTGTGATATGTACACACAGCATGTATTTTGTTTGACAGCATCATCTACAACACCATCTCAACCTTCAAACCACTTCCAGGCCATTCCGGTTTCTTATGCATTTTCTTTTTTTCTGTCTCTCCATAATACAACACAGTGAAGTCTAATCTCCTACCTCTCACTGCAGTAGCAGTTCAGAAGTTACAACAAGTCTCGTAAATGTCAAGCATAATGAAAAATAAGGGAAACACACAGGAGAAAGCTGTTCCTGTTCATTCCACTCATAGACACAATATGCACCATCCTCTTGCTCATCAGTCACTTTAGTGTAAAGGTTCTCATTCTATTTTCTCTGGTACTCCTGTAGCAACAAAGACCTACAGTCCTTTAAAACAACATATTTTGTAGAAATAGCAGGACTCACCATATCCCAATAGCTAGAGCAAATGCAGTTTCCTACTTCTACAGATTTCTGCTGTAAATTTCAGGTTTTTTGCAGGGAAAACAAATGCCTAAACCCCAAAATGTCCGCTTTGAATCTCCTACTACTTAGCAGTATTTATTTGTTTGCTCAAGTTGATTGTTTTCTTTGTGGGTCTCCATAGAAGTATTACAGAGTTTTTCATAGCAATGTATGCTTACTTTTCTACACTAAAACCTATGTCCCTTAAAAGTTTATAATAATGGTAACAATAATGACATTGACTCATTCAGGCTCTGATTTATTCTGTATTTGAAGGATACTTAATGTAATCCAGCTTCATAGAATGGGCTATATATCTATGTTTTAAAAACTGTGTTTGAGAGTCAAAAGAATTGTTTGTTTATCTATCAAATGCCAGCTTGAAGAACAGAGGACCAAACCAGTATTTCCTCTAGAAGACTACCACTCGTATAGTTGTAATTCTGCCTCCACAAGCTCTTACAGACTTTTGGTGTAATGCCAAACTTCTATGGGTATGAGTTGGGCTATCAGTATTAAGTTTGGGGTGTTATATACCAAAAGTAATGTGTAATTCCTCATACCCACTCAAGTATTCTGCTTTATGCATAGAAGAGTTTGCAGATTAAATCTTGATAGATGTTTAGGGAGCATTACAAAGTTTTAGTGAGGCTCCTTTTCCTTACCTATTAAAAATAGTTCACTTACTATAGTAAGTCTAGCTTTCGAGGCAGCAGGGAGAGACAGAAAAATCCAAAAGACTTAGGATTTAAAAATGTATTATTATATGTACATGAAATACATGAGTGAGAGAGCAACTAGCTTTTGATTTTGCAGTATGTTTCAGATCTAGAAGCAGGTTCTGTGTGTCACTGGGAGATGAGAATCACTGTTATCTCTTGGCAGATACCATTCATTTCTAGCCTGGTTGTCTTGTTAAATAATGGCATTCAAACCTCTCACTGCTCCAGTGCTGATTATTGCCCATCTTTGGTCGCAGGCCAGCGTGGTTTTATAGGGAAAGTCCTCATTTAGGATGAAGAGAGGAAACATTTCGGTAATTTTTATTTTTAAAACTGTAGTCATTGGCAGTACTCTAAAGTTTGGAATATTATGGTTATTATGAGTAATCCCAGGATTGATGGATTACTGAGCAGCATGAAAGTGAGATAGTTGAAGCTGTGCGGTAACTGCAGTTTATTGAACAAATCTTTGTGTGCATGTGTTCTAAATAGTACATTAATGACAACTGGCGTGGAAGGCGTGTAACAGTACCCTTCAATGTATAGGGACTTCATTATGAAGAACATCATTCCTTGAGGCACTGGTGTATGTGCAGGTCTCTAGCAAATATTTTTGGATCCCTTGAACTGTCAGGAAAAAAAATTGCTCCCGGCAGCCTGCTTCTTCTGGTGGGGTTTTAGAATAGCCTCATGCTTTCCTGCATGGCCTTTCTGAGGCTTGGGTTCTGAAGTCAGGTATAGTCTGTGCAGATCAGAAGCACAGCTCCTGTTTCTGTGCACTGCTTGTAAATTGGAAGTACACCTTTATGAGAGGACAAAGAGGTATTTTTTGAAACATATATAGTTTAATACTATTTTTTTCAGTTTTGAAAATCCATTGATGGCTAAGTGTCAACAGAAAATGAAAGATTTGTGACTTGTGAAGATAAAAGGGATGGAAAAATTTGGTTCTGTAAATAGCTGAATAGAAGTCTTATTCAGGGGCAAGTGTCATGTAGCTAAAAAGTAAACTACACGGAGTAAGTTATGACTTTTTTCCTTCTCATAGTATCCCTTATTAAGAAAAATAAAAATAACATGCAAATGTCTATAATGTTTAGAGTCAGGAGATGCAGTGCTAAGGAAGTAAGTAGTCTTAGCTTTCTACCCAATGCTATCCCATTGTAATATGCATATGGCATACACTATATGATACGCTAAAGATCATTATGTATGTTATTTGCTGCATAAATCGCACATCTAAGGAAGATGGAGGAAAAGCGGTTGTGTCACTGGGAAATGCTAATCTCATAATGGTTTATGCAGCATTATCAGTGCTCTTCCCAGAGGCCCCAATAACCTTACTAGCTACCTTTGCAAGTTTGTGAGTTATTCTAGAAATGAAATGCAGCTGTGTTATCCCCAGGTTGTGGGATAAGGTTTGCAATGAGCTGAAGTTTAGAACAACAAACAAAAGAAAAGGTAGAATTTCCTTTTGCATCTGAAAGGGGAATTTTGGGAAGTAGAGTGCAATTACTGTAATCGAATGGCTGAGCACAAAAAGCCATGTGCTTTCAACACTGGAGGGTTTTATTTTAACCTAAAGCAGAAAATGAGGAGGCTGGGGGGTAGAAGGTCCAGCCTTTAAAAAGAAACGCTGCATGTGTCTGTACAGCATGCCACCCTTACTGTTCCAAATGCAGCTATTTTTTTAAAGATTTTTTTTTGTAGCCAGTGAGGTGCAAAAACTTACAAAGACAAGCATGTAGTACATTTGTTCATTGTATATCAGCTAAAACTGGTCAAATAATATGAAGGAATGTTTACAGTTCCTTTATAATGCTGTCAAAGGGAAGGAAAACACTAAATGAACCATTCCTTCATATTACTTTTTACAAAATGGTGATGACTGAAAAACTCTAAGTACAAGAAAGGCTGAGGATATTGAAACATAGGAAGATCTGATGCAGATGATGAGGTTTGGTGACAATATTTTGCAGGATTAGATTAGGATTCTTTTGCTACAGATGAGATGACCAGTCAGACTAATGGCATATAGGTTGCTTGCTTGGATGTTTTAAAGTGGAGGGTAGATTGGCTTGTGGTGTTGTGATAGGAGTATTTGGAGATTACTGCTGACAGAACAGAACTTAATCTGCCCCAAAGCAACAGAATTAGCAACTCCAGTGGAAGCAGCAATGAATAATTTACAAGATTTGCATGTAAAACCAACCCGGACAATGCAAAGCCAGCTGAAAGCACTCAAGCTCAGGAAAGGTACTTTTGGAGTAGAAAAACTTATTTTGTGTTTGTTTGTAAACTTAAAGTGGTGCAGCCTTATAACTACTGTAGCCTGAAAAAGCAAAGTTAGTTATCAAATTCCATCCCAAATCCCAGAGGTGATCCCCCAAAACACCAAAAAAAGGGGAAAGTAAATCAGCTTTTTTATAGATAATATGTTTTGTATATATATAATATATTTCCTATTATTCTGCACAAACTGCTGTGCCCTAGGCCTGGATCTTACATAGGCCTCTCCCCAGCACCAACTAAAAGGGTCCTTGATCCTCCCTAATCGTGGGGTAGCTGCAAGAAAGGCTGCAGGTGCCCTGAGTCAAGGGCAGCTGCCCAAGCTTGTTAGACACTGCTAGAGCTTCCTCTTGTGTACACGGTTGTGACTCCCCTTACCTTGTTCTCACCTGGCAGTAGGAGGCACTCTCAGCGAGTTCCCAGGAGTTTTCCCATGTTCCTGGACCCTGTGCCCAGAAGATCCAGAAACTCCCAAAGCAGAACCCAGAGGCTGCTGTGCAAACTGCTGCGCCTGTTGGCTGCCTCTGTTTGCTGCACTTGCAAGCTCTCTGCATTCTCACAAAATGAAACAAAACATGACTCTGATCTGAGTGCATAAACAAAGTGTTACTAGAATTAGAAATTAACTTCTCAGATTATACCCTAGGGAAAGGCCAACCTTCTGGAAAAACCTTGGACATACCCACTGTCTTTAATAAGAAGTGACGGGAGGGACAAGGGTTACAGTTTCTGTCCAGGTTGAGGTCCAGCCAAATTCCTGAGAGCAGGAGATCTGTGCTCTCTGAATAAAGATCAAGATTTGAGGGTATTATGTCACCTATGCAATTTCCTGAAGAAGCTGTGCTTTTACTGCCTTTAGTTAAATCAGACAAAAATATCTATAGTACCTATGATTAATCTCACCCTCCAGTGTAGGGTCAAAATTAAGTTAAGTGCAGCAAGTTGTAAGCCCTGTCAGAGCATGAGACTGGAGAGAGACAGGAAGACATTTACCTCTCTAAAACTCTGAAAGTACTACTTGAAATGTAACTGCTTGAGATATGAAATGTTGTCACCACCTGGAAATTCCTAGAGAGCAACGGAAATCTGCTGAAGGTTATCTTTCAACACTGTGGTAGAGAGAATTGACAGCATTCCCAGAAGAGGCAGAGGTAATGTGGAACATCTGTCCACTCTGGAAAAGGTATTTCCAAGACTGGAGACAGTGGGACTTAAAGAAAATTGCTATTTATGAAACTGTGTATTTGACTGTCACAGTAGACAGGGAGAACTTAACCTGCAGGAAGGGTCACAGCAACTGAATGGACTTCGTCTCCCTCTTACTTTATTGAGCAATGAGTATGCTGAAGTGTGTTATATCATGATTATACAAGTGAATAGGCCTTTTTATCAGTCTTTGATGAATGACACTGCTGAGTTTTGAAGAAAGAGATAAAGCAGAATTTTCCAGGAGTCTTCAACAGTAGCTTAAGGTGTTAAAGTCTCTGGTTGCTTCAACCTAAGCAAAGAAATTCATCTTGTCCCAGGAAGTGGCACTGTATGGCATGGGGAAGTTTTGTAATATACCCTGAGAAGTTTTGGAGAGGAGTCAAAATCGTCTGACTAAAAATTTCTGGGAAATGAATTACTCCCAGCTGATGGAACAAAGCAAAAAATATTCCATCAAGCATTGGATGAGAACTTTTGATTTGTATAATAGGTAAGAATTTAAGCTGTATCATTGGGTGTTGTTTTTAAGCACATGAAGTTATGAAATATGCAAAGTTTAATATTAATGTTTCAGTGCAGCTGCATTTAGTTTATTGCCAGTAAAAGAATAATTTAAAAAAAAAAAAAAAAGAATACCATGGCATTTCCAGGAGAAGGTGTCTCTTATGAAACACTCTGACCTGTTAATAGTAACGCCCTCTCAGGTAGAGATGGATTCAGTATGATTCTGGGTGTAAGAGAGGAGACTGGGTATAAGAGAGAAGTATACATGGAGTGCAGATCTCTGTGTGAGGACGAGACAAAATCTTTGCTGAGTAACATGACTCGCCCTGATATTTTTTTGCACAAAATCTTTGGCTCAGAGGTATGACTGAAAAGGGAGAAGGAACTGGAAAAAGTAGTACACCATGAAGAAACCTGGCAACATTTATGCTTGCCTAACATGCCAATAGACTTGTGAGTCTTATGAACCCAGTGCAGAGGCTTATAGGTTGCTGGGAAAAAAAGTTAACAGCATTGATTTTAGTCCTTTTATGAACAAAAGGGAAAATGCAAGAAGAGCTTGTTTTCCAAAACCAAAACTGTAGGGGTTATGTGAAAGTTAGAGTTGGGCCTGAAGACTCTTTCCAGGTGTATCAATATCCTTCCTTTCACTTACTCTGGTTTTACCTTAAACTGACTCAATGAGAAGTAGAATCCATTCCTTCTGGGCCAGTCAACTCATAAGATTGCTCCAAAGAGTTCGTTCAGTGGGACAGTGAGACACAAGTCCAGAGTTGGCCTGGGTGGAGGTGACAGTCTGAGGAAGTAAAGCTCACGGAGGATGGGAGGAAAGTCAGGAAAGAACATATTTACAAAATGTCTGTTCCAAAACTAGGGGGCGCAAGTTTTTCCCTTACTGCTGCTGTGGAGGGGCTCTGTCCATTTATGGACCTAATGCAAGTTATTTAGCTAAAAAACGGTAATAAATTTTAAAATTAAGAGAGAGATGTGTAATAGCACGGAGTTAAAGAGGTTACTTACGATACTGCCTACATGGCTATTTTATTTCCTGTTTATTTCCTGTTTGTTTCCATGGGAGGTTTTTCCCCTGTGCAGTCTGTGGTACAATTAAAATAGAACACCACATTTCTGCACCACTGTGAGTACAGTTTGGTTTAGGTGAAGTGATTGATCCATTTGCACCACTGTGGTTTTGCTTTTTCTGTATCATCTATACCGTTAATTCTGGTTTGTATCGATTAAAACTTTTTTCACTACATGGAACCAGACTCTTTTCCATGCTTATCAATCACATGGAAAAATACCTTAGTCTTGCTCACTTGTTTAGGATTAAGTTTATCTTCATATTTGAGGTCAAGCTGAATTTTCCCCCCTCAAGTGAAGTTTGCAGGGATTTCTGCTACTGTCATTGTTATTTTTTCACTGTAATATGAGGACCAGTCTTCTCTAAGAATAATTTTGGAGTTTCACGTAACACATTCCCTGCTATTTCAGGAACCTCAGACATTGTTCATGATGTCTACAATCTTGTGGATTGTTTTTGTAAGTTTGCTATGGAGCGGTGAGGACAAATTTCTACAGAACAGGATAGAAAGCTGTTCATCAGACCCGTCTGAATGAAACACTCACTGCCCAGCCCTTTGTCATGGTGGAGTGCCAGATTTGATGATCAAGGTGTTCACTTCCAGCATCTGTTTCCTACATGCAAGATACTAGATTAATTTTGATAGGAAACTTTGTGGAGCACGATACTACTTGGTGTAAACAGAAGTGGCATTATCATGCCTCAGTATTTTCAGATGCACTGGGTAAATGAGTACCTGGATATAAAGGCATGGCTGTTTTTTATGGATGTGATTTTTATTTCTTATGTTCTGTTGAAATGCCAGCTTCCCACACAGGGAAGCTTTTTTTTCTGTTCTAAAGAGAAGAAAAACACCAACCAACCACTTAATCACAGGTAGCTGTTTTCTATTCACTCCTATACTGGAATGTTTTTAAATCTTCTGTAAGGCATGAAATACCACTTGACTAATCAAAAATCCTTGGGGAAGTTTCCTGTACATTTCACCACTCTCTAGGACTGTCTTAGTTGACTAGTGCCTTCCACAGAGGATTTTATTGTCTACTTATTTGTTCAGACTATTACTGAACAATGAAGGTAGCCGAAAATTAATCAGAAGATTATTAGTTGATTAGAAAGGATGAATAAGTGTGCATTTTTCCTGTGCTGACAAGATGGTACCTATTCGATTATCCTCTAGCTGAATGGGAACAATGCAATGTAAGGGCCCTTCATCACTGCACATTTTAAATAAAGTGTACTTACATGTTATTTCTTTTTTGTTACTGACTATTTCTCCCTATTGCTTCACCTTTTACTCTGTGCTTACCTTGAACATGGAAACTTC
Source organism: Egretta garzetta (assembly GCF_000687185.1). Classification (NCBI taxonomy): domain Eukaryota; kingdom Metazoa; phylum Chordata; class Aves; order Pelecaniformes; family Ardeidae; genus Egretta; species Egretta garzetta. The sequence goes on along the minus strand of NW_009259032.1, from coordinate 2,032,657 downwards.
CCAATAATGGTAGCTTAGTCCTAGCTAGCTGTTGAGAAGACATGAGTGGCTTGTGAATCAGGAGTGCAACTGCATTTAAAAAAAAAAAATCAAACAGTTTTAAGACTTTCATGTGAAGACCATTAGAATCAATGGAAATTACTTCCCTGAAATTGAATGGGGTTTGCACAAGTATCTGTAATGTTTTTTCGATCTAGGGTGCTTCCATTCCAGAAACTTAGTCGAGCACTTTTTTCCTTTGATGAGCATGTAGGGGTATTCTTTCTTGCAACTTCTTGATAAAATTAGTCCCTACTTACTGAACGCATGCACTACAAGTAATGTATTATCTAATGGTACCATGATTCATACCCACTCCCTTTTGTGTGTCAACATACATGTAACCACTTTCACGTTAACAGCATGGGAGAAAGAGATGTGCTGCAAATTCTTGAATGTGGCCAGGAGCCACAAAGCATGCCCATAAGCATTTCTGATGTAAGCATCTACAAGGAATCTTCATTACCACCTTGCAAATTTCAGGAGAAAATCAGAGAGTTCTGGGCGGTTCATGCTGCAGTCTGGCTTCTTCCTCTGGCAAGAAAATTCAGTTGTCAGCCATGGTAGCATTAGTGGCCTAGCTTAAATTGTTTACTCCCTCACCGTGCATGCCCACAATGAACACACATTAATGACAGCAAAGCCAAGAAGCTAAAGCTAATGCATCTCCAATCAGCATTTACTTCAGTGGATTTTCTGGTGGATTATCGACCAGTTTGCCATGGAACAGTGCCACCGCGAGTGGCGGCTGCCTGGCTCCATTTCCTCCTGGCTAGACATATCCCCTGAAATAATGCGAAGCCCCGGACCATGCTGTGTTCATCCAAAAGAGAATCCACAAGCTCAGAGGGAAGAAGATTATGATGATGTGAAGGCTTCACTCTTCATCTGTGCTTGTTGGACACATTTGGCAAGGATTATCACCAACTGACCTCCCTCATGCTGAGCAGCTGGAAGAATGATGTCACCTGTATTTTGTAAAGGAAAAAATGAGTCAGTCTGTTCTTAGCTGTAATACTTTATGTTGTTTATCTTCTTTTTCCTGAAGAATAGATAGTACCTGGCATGTTCTGGAAGAGCCATAAGGAAGCCAAGTACATTCTTATTTAGTTGGAAAATAGAAACTCACAGCATTGGTGTTTTTCATCCCTTTAGATCTTCACATCTTGAAAAATTACTGGTGTATGTGACCTTCTGTGGCTGTCTAGGTAATTAAATGCTGTCATCACTTCAGTTTTCATAGCAATTCTATACATTCCCTTTACTTGTTTTAATTCTGTGTTTGACCAACAGCGAGGAACAAGTAATTGTATGCTATTACATATTTAGTCTCTCACTCTTTTATATTTTGTAAAGATGGCCAATGCTATAAACTACAAGTTCTTGAAAAATATAGACACAAAAATAAAAATTCTGGCAAATAGTTCCTAACTGGCATTTGTGCTGGCAATAACATAAACTGTTCTAAGCAGGAGAATGCCACGGTGTATTTTCCCTAGCAAAAGCCAGTGTCCAGTCTGAATTCCATCTCCTCAATAAAAGGAATTGCTGAGATACAGAAGATTCTCTCTGTTACAGAGGCTACTAAAGTGTTGCTATCTAAATTCTAAATTAATTGTTACTATAAAACAGTGCTGAACATACAACAAAGTTTAATATAGCCTTCCCCTCTGCAATGTTAAGTATTAACCTGTAGCAATAATAAGTTGTAGAGCGCTCCTGATTTTCAGTTGTGACAGGTGGTTATGCTGGCAGCATTGCTGGGTTTGAGGGGCAGTTACCAGCTTGTTTGTTGGCTTGTTTGGGAGTCTAAATGATTCTTTTTTTAAGTATTATGAAGAATAAGATCTTTGTGTGCCATTCCACTTCTTTATCTTGGCGAAATTGGTACTCATTTACTGTCCTTTCTCTCCAAAGTTCTCACCAAATATAAAAGTTCAAACGTAGAAGTCCAAAATCCAAAGTAAAGACTGAGACGCAAATGTATAGGAATAGTAGTTTTCTTTGCTCTCTCTCATGCCCCCAGGTTCCACAGTCTTTTCAAAGGTAAAGTGTAGTTACTCGTACAAAAATTAAAAAGGAGTTTTAGCCACATGACGCTTATTTCAAACTTCAGAGCTGGCATTAGAAATGTTGTGATTACAATACCAAATGTTGTGCTAGGGTACTTTGACATATTATGCTCATTTGTTTATTTTTAAATAAGTTGGGTTGGAAAGAAATATTGATATATCTTTAATAGGCTATCTGTTCAGCTATTACCATGAGAAAAGTGCAGATAGATAGCTGGATGATGAAATAGCAAGATAATAATTAGGAAATGGTTGCAACAATAATGCATTTCTATTCTCCACTCCTCCCACCCCTGCCCCGAGATGTTAATACAAGAAATAATATCAAGCTACTGCATCATCTTCAGAAAACTACGCATTTCAGGCACTGGTGACAAAAAATTCCTTATCTAATGCTAATCTTCACCATGAATTTTCTGAATTTGTCTCTTCCAAAATACCTGCTGCACAAAAAAGAATTTATTATTTTTTCTGTTGATGTTGCTTCCCAGAAAATAAAACTCCTTTGTGTTGATGCCTGTTTCCAAATACTATACTTTTAGTGGTGGCGTAATAGAGGGTAATAGCAGAAATTTTGTATAAACCATAATAAATTGCATAGCTCATTTTAGAGAGATCCGTTGCTGCGTTGAGAATGTGTGTTTCTCAAATCTCCCGTGTGCATCACCATCTGTTTGTAAAGAGTAATATACCTGTCTAGCCTCAAGCTATTTTGCCAATGACTCAGGCAATTGGATGAAGCATCCAACAGCTTGATAAAGATAGCACTGCTGTCTGCTTTAACCAGAGGAGCAATTTAAGCTTTCAAATCGCAGGAAAGCATGAATTTCTGCATGGAAGTCGTACAGTAATACCACAATGTTTTGTTGGGTTGGGACATAGGAGGCTTGAAAATGAGAACAACTTCTGGCCTGTAAACTCACTGGTCAGTGGTCTTGCAATATCATTAGATGCAGCAAAATATATTTGTCTTGAAGGTCAAAAATCTTTGTTTTATGTAAAGATTAATCTGTCCTAAATAAAGACCAATGGATATAGAAATGAGATATGCTATATCTTTTATGAGTCTCTTACAAAAGATTTGTCTGAAGGTAAAATTTACCCCAGCACAGGGTTTACAGAGGTCACCTACTTAAGCCCTGACCCTGAAAGCCACATCTTAGACCTTATGAGGTCTAAAGTTGTGTGGCTGAGCTTTGCATTAGCAAGATTTCATACATGGTGCATTTAAATCCATAGGAATGTCACTGAATTTATTGCAGTATTCCAAACTAAATGAAAGAACAGAATTTGGCCTTGTTTAACTGATGATATAGGCATTGGCCTGTTTGCATTCTCCGTACTGCATTACATGTGAGGTAGTCAAGAAAATACATTGTGTGCTGATTAATGTGCTGACTTGGAAGTCTAGAGGTCTGCATTCAATTCTTAATTCTGTCAGGAAGTATTGGCACATCCATGAGTAAATAATTTATACAAAGATGCTTCTCTGGTGTACATGCTCAAAGAAGCGGAGATCTAAGATGTTGTCCACAAACATTTCTGATCTGATTTGCATACTTATTTGACATATCTGCAGTTCACATGGAAATGTACTTCAGTGTTGTCCCTTCTCTGCAGTATTTCTCTACTTTTTATTCCGAGCTGAGATGCTACGTGCACAGTCCTCTGGGCAGTGGATGCATCCTAACTCCACAGCACACATCCACAAAGATGCACTCTGCAGCCTCCACAGTGGTGGATGCTCTCCGTTGCCCACTGAGTACCATGTAGTTCTTCTTTGGTCTCTGAACGCTATTTTCCAAAGACACGGTAGTTTCTAAGACGTAGGCCCTTCAGCCTATTGTGACAAAGCTGTCTTTTGCTTGATGACAAAAATACAGTTCACTTTTTCTCCCAAGGAATTCAGTGATCTCGTATATTTAGATTAAGAGTTAGAATGTCCACCAAATCTTCAAAACTGTTTGAAAAACATCTGGAAGTGAATGCTTGGATTTTTAGCTATGTCTCTGCCATTAGATAACTCTGAAAGTTATTCAATCTTTGTTCTTCAGTAGCCCATCTATAAAAGGGGGGATTATAATAAGATTGCATGGGATAGAACTAGTATGATTTTTATTTCTGCTACTTCTACTACAACTCCTGCTACTATCAGTATTTATGATACTATTCACAGAATAAAAAGTTTTTGTGTCACAACATATACTAGTGTTTGGCCTAAACAATGAACTGTCTAAGTATCAGGTGGACAACAGCTGAATATGAAGATGTCTTTTGTGTTATTGGGAGAGAGGCAGTATAAGTTATGTTCAGGAGGTCCTGAGCAGCGTGATGAGAACAGTATCCAAGCTGCTTACTCACTCTTGGTTTAAATAGGCATCACGAAAGGAGCTAGTCGCAAAGAGAAATTTAAAGGAGGACAATACGTTGTCTTTGCTTATGTTTATGAGGAACTTGTTCCATGCATAAACAGCGGCATGAAAAGGCAGGCTGGGAAATGTGATATAGAGCACCATTTGCTAGCATAATTGGCATAGCGTACATCCATTTATTTTCAAGCGCAAGGTATTGAGATATTCTTGAAGCAAAGGCTGAGAGAATACTCAGGGAAAAAAATGCTTTTCCTTCCCAAACACAATGTGAATTATTTTGAACTGCATTATTAGAAGCAGTAGGTCCAGTCAGATACTCTTTGTAAACTGGAGGCTGATGATTTAAAGTACTCAGTAGAAAGCACATTTTTTGATTCATTTGCCTTCAGAAGCAATTATCAATCTTAAACAGTCAAGAAGTCAAAACTGTATTTAGGGACTTCTTGCTCTGTGTGGAGTGATTGGCGTGGTTTATAATGATGTTGGATGACAGAACTGGTATTTATTTTATTCCGTACAGGCTGAATTGTATTTCTTTTTTATATTCAGATGCTAGCTTTCTTTGCTCCTAATGCAGTCTCATAATGCAGTAGTGAACATAAAATCAATAGCCCCTATCTCAAAGCAGTGTAGATCTTCTCTCCTTTACTCTGCTCTCCAGATTGAAGCATCGACAAATTATCCTATAAGGATGTCATAAAATCTGTGCCCCTTGCACAGCCATCAAATAACTTGGTGACTAAGGACAACCATTTTAATCTCATGTGCCTCTTTCACTGCTCTTGCTCAGGGGAGCCTTGAAGACTACTGAGTATTTGAGAATTTTTTTTTTT
>NW_009259032.1:2020311-2027300 GCF_000687185.1 Egretta garzetta | reverse complement strand
TATGCTAAGGCACTATTAGGGCCTTGTTACCTGCAGTGATTGACAGCTGCAGAGAAGCAGTATGATGCCTGAGGTGGGGGCAAGCTTTAAGGAAGAAATTTTTTACAATGAGGGTGGTAAAACACTGGAACAGGTTGCCCAGAGAGGTAGTGGAGGCCCCATCCCTGCAAACATTCAAGGCCAGGTTGGACGGGGCTCTGAGCAATCTGATCTAGTTAGCAGTGTCCCTGCTCACTGCAGGGGGGTTGGACTAGATGACCACTAGTGGTCCCTTCCAACCCTAAACATTCTATGATTCTATGATTCTATGATTCTAAGCTCTCCCTTAGCCACAGCGTGTGCTGCTTCCCAAGAGCTCCTAGGTGACCCTGCCCAGCACAAGCATGGGCGGAGGAAGCGAGGGCCGAACTGAATAGGATTCTCACCAGCCCCTTCATGAGCAGCTAGCACTCTGCCCCAAGAGGCATTTCTCATATGCACTGGCAGAGTAATGTAATTACTCAGAAGTAAGGACCAACAGGGACTTCTGTTTCACTTTCCTCTATAGTGGTCAGGTTGTGGCAACCACATTTGGGATTTAAGGTCTTAGTGTCGTCCATATAAATTAGCAGAAGCTTTAAAATTTACTTTGCTGTAAAAAAGCCCCAAACAATCAGGCTCTACTTGTACGTTATTGAGCCGCAAGTGTGAACTTCTTACTGAAATCAGCTGAAAAAAGTCTGCACTGAATTTCAGTGGGATCTAAATCTAAAATTTGATGGATCAAAAGGTAAAAACCAAAAAGACAAAAACCAATAAGCCCCCAGTCAACTGATAGGTTTTTTTAAAGCATCATAATAAATATAACACGTTGTACAGATGCATTTTAGAAGCATTTCAGAGGCCTTGATGATGATAATACATGCCTTGGCAGAGGGAAGAGGAGAATTCCAGCTTCATGAAGTCAGTTTACTAGAGCTCTGTGGTGTCAAACCCTTGATTTACAGCTTATGATATATAGGGCTTAAGTAAACTTGTTGGGAACATCTATAGTGGAGAATAAGCTGTTTTGTAAATCTATACGCTGTACAAGTATACTGTAATGCAAATCAAAACAATATTGACACAAAGTACATTGATTGTCCCTGAGCCACTACCAGTTTTAATAACAGAATTGCTGCAGATGCATGTTTGAAGTGGCTTTGTTTAAAGCTGCTGTTTTATTTACAGCGCAGATGAAAACTACTCTGCAGTAATAAGCTTTCCCTTCTTAACAGTGTGTATGTGTTTGTTGATGTTGGTTACCCCCAGGTTCCTGATTTTGAAAGCGACTTTGGCTTGATTCATTGAGCAATTCATGCACCATTTACATGCAGTTTCCCAAGTGTTATTTGAAGTAATTGAGTACATATTTTTATGATCTATAAAACAGTCCTTTAAATTTGTACACATGAGGAAACTCTTTATGATGAACCTAAGAGTAACCATCCAAGTATGAATAGCATCAAAAAATCAGGGGCAGAATTTTCCCACAGCACTTCAAGTGCTTAAAAATTCATATTAATTCTTTCTTTATTGCAGTTACTTACCGTGCATATGATACTTCTCATGTGTAACATTCTAAGTATTTTATGAGCAAAAGTGGCTGTTATTTACCCTTCCCACCCACCCCTTTTCGCATGTGGTGAAAGCAGAAGTAGAGGAAGATTAGGCAATTTTCTGAAGTGGTGTAGAACATCTGCCATGAAGATGGGAATAAAATTGCAAGAGCAGTGCTGATCCCACCTCTCCAGACACAAGACTCTAGCAAGAAGCCTACATGCTGTGAAGGGGCAGTGTGGAGTGGTGCCACTGGGAAGGAGGCTGTTGGGAGAATAAAAGAAGCAATTTCAATGGCTGCACGTATTCCCTGAAAGGAAAAATATAACCAGACAGCTTTGCTAAATATTTTGAGAGGGCACAACCTGGCTGTATTAAAGGTCTGCCTATGACAAGGAAACAAAAGCAATCCTGTTTTTTTAAAAAAAATAAAATCAAACCCCATACTCTCATGAACTTTTTCAGTTCAAATTTACAGCCTTAGAGGTTGTCAGTAGCTTTTATTAAATATCTGAGTCGTTCTCTGCATCGCCGTTTTCTGTACTTGTCCGACCCTTCTGAAGAATTTCCAGCACTACATAACTCTTGTGGTTTCTTTGTGAATCATACTGATAAGCTGCTGTGTGCCAGTCTTTTCTCTTTGCCTACTTTTTTTTTTTTTTTTTAATTACTGTCTTTGCACGTATTTTACTAAGAAATATAAGTGTAATATTCTTTGGGCGACAACTCATTATAAATTTCCACTTCTTTGCCAGTAAAATTTCATGCAAATAAAGTTCTATGGATGCATAAAGAAAAATGTGGGTGTGAATCCATACAGGGAAGGAAAGGCAGTATGTGCCCCATTATTGATTCTTTTATTGCGATTTGTTTCCTCAGAAATATGGCTACCTGATGTTATAATAAAAAGGAACTCTTTCTAACGTCTCTTTTTTTCCCCACTCAGAACCTCACTTTAATAACCTGGCAATGTTTTCTGAAACTTACTCGCTTGTGCATCTAGACAAAAAACCTCAGTTCTCCAACCCCTTTTATTAACTTTTCTGTTTCCAAGAAAACCTGGGAAGCTAATGTTGCATATATAGTCAATAACTGGTTTAAGACCTTTTGCCTTTTTTACAAATGGATGGAAATAAAAAAGAAGAAATTCACCCGCTTCTAGAAGGAACTTTGTTTTGAAAAAAAAGCCCAGCTGGCACCATGAAAGAAAGAAATCCACAGCAGGTTTCTACACTTCCTGTTATCTATCAGTCTGCTTTCTGTGCCAAACATGTATGACATTACAAATAAAAACACTGAATACAAACTGAGTGAAGACCTACTACTATGGTTCCTACTCAGATATTCAGGAACTAGGAAGAGAACTTAGAAGAGGACTACATTGATTTGTAGCATTGTTGCCTTTGGGTGATCAGACATGGATTATCAGGATGACACCAGGTGATCAGGATGCTTAGGACTGAATATTTATGCTATTCCTGCATGTACATTTTCCTCACTAATCTGCTACACCATTGTTTCCTTATAAACTGCATGAAGGAACAACTCTAAGAAATCCTTGCATCTTAATAAGCACATATGATTTGCATTTTTATTTTTATGGTGAAATTTTAACACATTAATTTTAAAAACAGTTTCAGATCTCCATATGAAAAGAAAGAAAAATTGCCCACACTGAGAAGATTTATAAATTAGAACCCTACTGCATATCCAACATTAAATGAAAGCACAATAACTAAACTGAAGTCCAGTGCTAGATTAGCATTTTATGTTTGAAGTATATGATGGGTTTATTACCAAATTTCAAATTCAAGAAATTACTCAAGACCACAAAAATGACTTAAGTGCATCATGGAGAAGATAATGTTTTGGAATCATGAATGACAGTTACCTCCCTTACATTAATTAGGCAATCCACATTTTCCTGATTATTAAAAGCATATGCAAATTATACAACTAGCGTGAAATACCAACATGTACATTTGTGCACTTACCTGTGTCAGATGAGCATGGTGGATAACTGCAGTATTAAAAGGAACAATATTTCTCCATCCTGTGGCGTTGTCTGCACTTGTGTTCATGTGTACATGCATGCTTGTATACAGTGCTTGCGAATAGGCTTACGGATAGTTAAATAGCAGGAAAAGCTCCTTAAGTAAGAAACATATCCACTGAGTGCTGGAGATAAAACAGTATCTTCTTATTCATTTTTGATCTAGTATTTCAACACCAAGCTCCTCAGTTAGGAAAAAATAGAATAGGAACATCTTAGGTGTTCTTAAATCCACTGAGCATGACAAACTGGATGATGAAATCTCAGAAATCTCAAAGATAAGTATCTTTGAAGATAGCGGGGTGGATGAGATGGTGGGCAACTAGAACAAAGCAGATATACTATTAAGAAAAAAGAAAAAAAAAGGCGAAAAAAGCAAGTATCTGTAGTTACCTAGAATATAAGATGAAGAGTATTAACACCCAACATGTTTTTTGCAAGAATCAATAGCGCCATAGTAATTTCATTTATGCTATGGGATGCTGACAGGCCTTGTGTGCAAGGAAAAGCAACAGACAAAAAGTTAAAAATTTACTAGGGATTTTGTCTCTCATAACATCACTATAAGCAATTTGAGAATCCTAACCTGTTTTAATCTGCTATAAGGTTCTGGGTAAAAATGGCTGGAAAACTGTTCCCAGAGAGCAGTTATCCATGTTGCACCATCAAAACAGGTGGAGCTCAGTGGGTCTCTTCAGATTTCAGTGCTATTCAATATTTTTCTTAATGGCTTGACTGATGAAATAAAATATGCTTCTCACAGGTGCAGCTGACACCATCCTAGGAAACCTGTCAAAATGTTCTAAGAGGTGTACTCCCAAAATTATCTTTACAAATTGGAGACGTGGTCTAAAACACAGTGAGGCTATTTCAGTAAGCGCATGATACTACATTTAGGTAGAAATAACCAGCTGAACAAGAATGGGATGGAAAAGATACAAATGTTGTAATAATGTTCTTGTAGCTATACTTGATCATAGATTAAATATGAATAAGAATAGATTACAGTCTCATACTTCAGGTCTGCTTTTGCCTGATGAGCTAAGAATAGAAGGGTTTGTCTTTTGATACATTTCAGTATGTCAAGACTGTTAATATACCTTCTCTCACAGACACACACAGAACTAGATTTTTTTTCTCTTATTTGCAATGTTATCATGGCATGAAATTGCTTTATTTATTGAACTGCTTCATTTATTTTAGCTTCAGAAGAATATTAAACTAGTCTGCTAATCGATAACAGTAGCTACTTAAGACAAGGGTGAACCTGGACAACAATTTTAAAAGCCTGATGTAAAGTTCTTGAGAAGGGCTGGATTATAAAACTTGTACTTGCAAGGCTACGTACTGATTCTCATTCCATATCTGGAAAAGTTGTCTTGTGCAATTCAGTGGCCACAGATCAAGCTGTGAAGATCATATTGACTACCTGAAATAATCAGAAGGAGTAGTATTCAAGCAGTGCAGTTTCTAATGAACAGAATTTGTGAGGGGACAAGGCTGATAAACTCCATTTCTTCTTAAAAAGTGCTGATGTGTTCAAGTTCAGTATTGTGATTAAATAGCATGACATTTGGCAAATATTTTGTCTACCTAGAACAAGAACAGAGTGGATCATATTGCTTTACCTCATTTTTACAAATTAGTTTCATTTCAAATGTCCAGTTCAATCCTGGCCATGTTTGGTTTGATTTGATGCTGACAAATTTTGTTATTAGGTATGTTTATCCCTTGGTATAGCCGTGTTGTTTTCCAGTTGGCTTAGCTCAGTCAGTCGCAGCCATATTTTAGCTTCTCAGGGTTTGATTGCTGATAACAGTTCCTGTTCATATAGTGCCTGTGGATGGCCCAGGAGGAGAGTGCATTGTATCTTTTATGGATGAAACAGAAAATAATAGCTCTTGAGCTTCTGTCTCCACCTCCCAGCACAGGAGTCTTCCTGGGCCATTGTTGTTTTAAGAGATGTTCCCTAACAGTCAAATGGACTGGAAAACATTGTCTATATAAGTAAAAAAAAAAAAAAAAGATCCATCTTATACAATTGTTCTACTTCAAGTGCCAACATCTCTGTCTCAAAACTGAAATCTGAGAGTTCAATCACAGCAGATGGTTGCTCCCAAGAGTGTTCTTTGTATAGGCCATTGTAGAAGGAGAAGCTGGTTTCCTTCTTCTGGAAACTTATTCAATCAAGTAAGGAACTATTGTGGAAATTCTGCAAAATGAACCCTAATAATAGACAAATGTGGCTTTTCTGCAAGCAGGTAAATACTCTGATAAGGATCACAAAACTCAGTTGACTATTCCAGGTTCAAGAACTAATGATGCTTGTGGAGGAAGAAGAGTTTAGAGCATCCTCCTTTAGTGCAACAGTATATGCAGTTGTTTTTCTTGAGTCCCTACAGCTGCAGGCTACAATCCAGAGACCAGGTTACTCGGGGACTGTGCTTATTTTTAGTTCTGGAGAGGATGTAATTATTCATCCCTGTTCACTAGTGGAGAAAAAAATCTGTCCCTTCACCTCTACTGCACCTCATTTGGCTACATAAACTGGGGAAAGATTAGGCAATGCCCCATCTCTGCAGTTCACCAGCAACTCTCATCATGCCAGGCCACCCCCTGATAAGGGCAGGCAGGCAGCCACCTGGATTTGGGACTTCCTACTGCAGAGCTAGAAGCATTGCAACTATTCTGTCATCTGGGTAGGGACAGAAAACCACCCCAGGGTGGTGATGACATTGGGTCCTGTAAAACATATAGAACTTTGCTCTGCAGATTTTTTCTGAGTCTTTTTCAGATCTGACCAAAGCAGGAGCCATAAAAGCCCACAGTTACACATGTATTTATGGGATGTATGAAGAAGTACACATTGACAGGGGCCATTTCTCTGTGTAGAAGGCTTCACCTTCTACATAGCTACTCCCTACTCTGCTTCACATGGCATAGCTACTGCCAGCCAGCAGTTCCATAGCTCTTTTCTTTCACTAAAATGCAGTAGTAAGTCTTCTGCTGTGTGACGAGTTGCAAGCATACCGAGGTTGCATGCAAGTGCTGGTGTGTGAGGGCCAGGGACCAGACAAGTACAGGGACGTGGTCTGGTTGTGTAGGAATGGGGTCAGGAAGGCCAAGGCGGGGCTGGAGCTAAACGTGGCTAGGGATGCAAAGAATAAGAAGGGATTCTACAGGTATAACAGCCGGACAAGGATGGTTAAAGAAAGCGTACCCCTGCTGATGAGCGAGACGGGCAAGCTGGTAACAGCAGATGAGGAGAAGGCTGAGGTACTTAACACCTTTTTTGCCTCAGTCTTCACTGGCAGCCTCTCTCCTCACCCCTCCCGAGTTGATGGATGGCATGAGGGGG